>NC_056726.1:1452670072-1452700072 GCF_019279795.1 Protopterus annectens
ATAAGAAGAAGCTGAAAACTAAGATAAAAGGGAAATAATGGAATGAGTTAACAGCTGTAAGTATCTTGAAGGGGCGGATGAGGAGAATAGATGTCTGAATGAGGAGATCAAAGCTAGAATCAGAGGTACTGCAAACAAAGGTGAAAGTGACATAGAGTGTCAGGGGTAGTGAATGACAGAAGAGTGCCAATGAAGCTGAAGAGAAAGGTGTATTTAACAGAGATTTGACCAGTATTTATATATGGCAAAGAGCCTTGGCCAGTGAAGGCAGAGCAGTTAAGGAAGCTTGAGGTGATGGTGATGAAGTTCCTGAGATGGGTGGTAGGAGATGCATTATGGGACAGATGCTGAAATAAAGACACCACAGAAGAAACCAGTGTAGTCCCAGTTGCTGAAAAGGTCAACAAGACCATATTAGAATGGCTTGATCACATGTACATGGAAGCAGAAGATGTTTTGGGATTTGTTGAAGAAGATGTGGAAGGCAGAAAAAACAGGAAGAAAGCAGGAGGAAACAAGAATGCCCAGCTAAGAGATTAATGGACTTCTTGAGAAAAGACCACCAGCAGACAGTCATTAGGAGAATGGACACTGACTTAAGACAGGTGGTGACAGTTAACACAACACTCTACCTTATGTAGAAAAATGGGAAAAGGCAGATGATGATCGAAAGAACAGGGTTCACATAGATATAGTTTTGTCAAAATAAATCCTGCATACAGTATTTTTTGCATAGGCCTGGAAATGCAGACATATAAAATCAGGCCTGTATCTTTATTTTAAATTTAACATTTTATATGCAGTTCCAATAGAAAGGAGTGTTTCTGTGAATGATCCAAATGAGCTCTGGGAAATAACTTTCAGACCAAAGCACTGACTAGGATGAAATGTGGTAGCAGAGTGTGAGAAATGTTTGGTACAAGGCAGATCTTGGGAACCAACGTTAAAGAGGCATGTAAAACGTGTAGGCCATTTACAGAGTTATAGTATTATGAAGTCAGTTCAGTTGAAATACTCAGAAGAGTGAATACAGAAATCAGTTGAAATGTCCAGCAGTTCAGATATACAGAACGCCTGTTTAGATACCCAGAAGATTGAGTACAGATATTCAAAATTCAGCAAAAATCCAGAAACTACAGAAAACAGTGCAGTTTATCCTAATCCTGCCATTACAGAAGAAAGAATAGTTCTGAGTTTTGAGTTACAATGTGCTGTATACTTCAGTCTGGTTCAATTCATTAGTATAAGCCTTGTTCACATCTTGTTAAATTACTATATCTACCTGCACTATATGCTGCTACTACATAATTAACTCCATTTATCACACCTACTGCATGTACAGACTTTTATTCTAAAAGGTATGAGAAGGTTTGGCACATAAAGCAGAACCAGATATTTGGCATTTGCTCAGCACAACTATGGTAAATAAAAGATAATGACATTCATGTCATTTCCTATAAGGATGATGATGATGTATGTAGGTAGAAGAAGAAGACTGGTATCAATGAAAGATGGGAAAGAAGTAGAAATATGATGAGTATTTGTGAAGGTATGAAGACGTAGTCAATGAAAGAGATGAGGAGCATGGGAAAATGGAAAAATAATTTGCGAAAATTCAAGTAAAAAGATTATTTGTACTGAAAAGATTATAGTTAAAGGAAAAAAAAAGAATTGGTAACTCCATTTTGGGGAAGGAAACTGAAGTGTGAGGAAATAAGATTATCAGGATTGATAAATTAATGGGTTAATATCAGATATAATTAAAAAATCATGGGAATAGTGCTAAAATATATGAAAATATATGAAGAGGTCAAGGGCAGAAATGAAAAAAAATAATTGGATGTTAAAAACTAGGAAAAGAACAATGGATAAAGTATTACAAGTATTAAAAGAAGTAAGTGTGAAGTCAGCTGAAGAACTAGATGGCTGGGGTGTGTTTGTTTAAGAAGATTAGAAAGGAAAAAAATACTATTTTTGCAGAAGCAAATAAATTATAACTGAATATGAGAACTGAACAGGAAGACATATGTGAAGGAATAAAGATGTATTTGGAAGAGGAATGAAACATTTGGAGGCTGATTACTCTAGTTAATACGATTCAAAAAGTGTTATAAAAGGTTTGTAAAAGAGTTTAAAAGTGGTGATGGAGTAAGTCTGTTATGATGGTACATTATGATATTAAGGTAAAACAGGTGAAGAAAATTATGGCAACAGTAAAAGAAGAAATACAAAATAAAAAACAAGAACAAAACATAACATTGTGTATACAGTGAAAACATTTGATAGTGTGTATCGTGGGCAATAATGAAACTATTAGAAAAGTATGGCATACAGGAGAAGGTAGTTAATTGACTAAAATCAGTATATAACAATACAAGAGTCAGAGCACTGATAAATTAGGGAGTGTGAGTAAGAAAATACGAGTTGGGAGGAATGTGAGCAGAGATGCCCACTAAGTGGAATATGTTTTGAGTTACTAATGAATGCTGTGATAGGAAATTGTATGCACAGATTACAAATAGCAGCCTGGGAGATTAAACAATGTGTGAAAAGTCCAGTGTTAGTGCCGTATGCAAATGATTTGATAATCAAAGTAAGTTATAAGATATGGGATAAAGAAGCAATAATAGATGTAAGAAAATGATTGGAAGTAGATTTAGTACTGATCAAAGACAAAACCAAACATTACAGAGATGTAATAAGTGTTAGTGGGATCTATTTTAAGAGAAACGAGATTAGTATTTTGGGAGTGAGGTAGAAGAAGGAAGAAGATGTAAGTACAAATCAATGGAAGGAGATATTACAAGAAATTAAAAAAAGTAACCTTGCAGTAAAAATGGTTTGGGTATTATATAGTAAGAAGGTATTTATGATGAATACATGCTGGGAAAGATTGCTTGTACTGCTAGTGCTATATGTTTCCAGGAAAATCAGACAAGAATTTTTGGATATACTGATTAGTTTGTTTTGGGGTTCTAGAATGAACCCCATTAAGGTCGAGGTAACATATAATAAAAGGGAAATAATGGGTTATGTTTAATAAACCCTGTAGTATTTTTTCAGTTCTATGCACATCTTTTGTCTAATACAAAAAGTAAAGGAAAACAAGAAAATGACAGCTGGGTAGTATGAAGAGCTATTGAAGCAATAATGAAGAAGAAAAAGATAAAAGGAATGGTAAAATAATGAAGTGAAAACTATAAATATATACATACATACATATATATATATATATATATATATAGAGAGAGAGAGAGAGAGAGGATAATAATATGGGCAGTGGATATAAATACACATCGAGAAAATAGAGCATAATGTGAAAAGTGGAAAGAAAAGGCTTGCAGGAAATTATTATGTATGCCCATGGAAAGTTGGAGGAGGAAAAAAGATAGGATTTTGGAAGAAGGGGAGAAAATGTTTGAACATCTAGGAGAAAGGGAAGACTTTTTTGTAGGGACAGTCTTGGATGACTTGCCAGTGAAAGCAAAACTTAAATAAAAAGTGAAATAGAGAGGAAACATCAAAACATTTTCCTTTTGAAATGTAAAAGAATTGTGCATCTTTTTTTCCTCTTTCTTTTCTTTTTTTTTTTCTAGGATAATGCTTATGCTTGTAATTGTTGCAAAAAGTTGTAGCAAATGGAATAGAGGTCAAGGGAAAGTATTGCTATATATTGAATGTGTTTAAGCAGAAAACATACTGTATGCAAATTAATGCAAAATTGTTTATTAATAAAGCAACCTCATGGCTGTATTATTAAAACATTAGACAAGCTTGATGTAAACCCTGGTATTGTCCAGTGGATTGCAAACTAACAGCTCCAGCAAGGGCTGAAATATGTCCGTATATGATGTATCAAAAACATCCTCAAACTAAAACAAAATGCAGCATAGTAGCATTTGGCTGAAAGGTTGCTTTCACCTCATATGTTATATATGCTGCTCCTCTTCAGACCGATATGGTCACAAGAGACCTGGATACTTACGCGGACAGCACTCTCTAATTCGATCATCATGCTTCCACTGTAGTCAGGAAATGCTTCTATTTTGCCCAGATGATTTCCAAGGGAATATCTTCAAGATCCAAAGAAGTTTTCTTACCACAGTAGTCTTCCTTTATCAGACCAATCAATAGGATGCTCCCTTTGTTATGCACAAATCCAGTTATATCACTCTATTGGAATGGCTCCAAGGATTTCTAACCAAAAAAATTAAAGGTCTTAAATCTTTCAATTACCCTGATAAATTAGCACCACTTTCCTTATAGGTTGGAACCTTCTTGTAATCTACAGATTGCTAAGAGGTAGCCTAGATCTAGCTTTTCAAACCAGGAAAGACCCAGTCCTATTGGACTTCCTATTTCTTTGCAAAACCAGTGGATCTACAAAACACACACACTAAAGGCCTAAATCTAGACTAACAAACAAGTAAGGCTCACTGGAGAGAGTGGTTCATAACTCAATGTACTCCTAGCCTATGGAGCATTACCACTACATCACAAACAAAGTTCTGCTTTGGTTACCTTTAAAACTACTCTTGATGACTGATAGGTAGTCACAAATTTACACCAGCATTGTCATGTACTGCTCTGTTCATTCTGGGAGATAAACACTATTAAGTGATTGAGAATGGTCTGTTTAAAGGTGTATATACCTAGGCTTCCTATGGTCCCAGTGATTGCTTGTCTAGTGTATTGCTAGGTTCCTGTATAACCCTTACTCTTTTTGATAGGTGAAATAGGATCTTTTGCATTAAGCAGAACTATGACCATCACAAGCTGAGGTGACCTTGTTTTAGGAATAGAGCCCATGATATTTTGACCTTCTGGCACCATACATTTGTACTGTAGTGTCAGCACTGAAGTATGAATCCATGGACTGGTTTAGAGATACAGTCCTCTTTCAGATCTAACATCAAAGTCAAACATAATAACTTCTGAGCCATTTGGTAGTATTAAACTGTTTTTATAATACTTTGCTATTTTGTGTCAACACTAGGGGTATGAGGCATATTTTTTTATTATATGTTGAGAGGAGAGTTGTAAGTCAGACAAGAGACTGGACATTCTGTTAGGCAGCACGTACTGTTCAGTATGAATAACAGATTAATGTATACTGCTGTTAGTGTTGCAATTATAAAAAATGTACCATTTACGACATTTTATAATCAAGGAAGGAAATATTCATATTAATAAAAAATAGAAAACAGAAGGCATGTTTATGAAAGGTAGGAATGTCCTGCTAATCTCTATCAATTATGTTTAGGAATATGTGTGATAATGAAATAATATAACTGGAAAATTTGCTAGTGTATACCTGTCATTAACTGCTTTCTAGCATCCAATATAATTTTACTGCACTGTTGCAATATAGCTGTACTATAAACAGATTTCTTCTTGATACACTTTGCAAAATCTGGCAGTATGTTTTAAATTAATCTCTTTTAATGTAAATGTCTTGACATTTCAACATTCGTCACAGTGTCCTTTTTGTTAGCTGGACTAAGCGATATTAACATGCATCAATTCTTTGCCTTCCTTACACAGACGATGCAATCAGTGAATCATAGACCATTTGCCTTTCAACAGAGCTGGAGCCCTGCCAAGTTTTTAGAACGCTAGCATTCTGCAGACAAACTGTATCAAAGACCATGTCATTGCCAGAGAAAGAGTTAAGAGTAAGTGCATGAGAAACAATACTGCTCTGCTAGAACTAGAAGATTAAGGTTTCAAAGTTACAATTTTACTGTCAACAGAGAAATCCCTATAATAAAAACCAGTCTGAATTAGTTATGTTTACTAATGAATTTATGTGTGCAATTTGTGTGTGTGTCTGATAATAACAGAAACAACAGTGAATTACTTTGATTTTTTATTATTAAGTTTAATTTTAGGGCAAAAGCTCAGATGATTTTTTTTTCTGACAATAAAGGCAGAGAGTGGTACATTTAATCCATTTTATAATGTTAAATAAACACCATAACAATTTTGATAATACAAGTAACAATGAGCTATGATTGACAACTATAAGTGAGAGAAAGAATGAGCACATTTATAACTTATATTACAAAGATATGTTATTTATTTTCTATTACAAAGACATGCTATTTATTTATTATTTGTTTACTGTAGTATTGTGCTGATGCCATAAAGACCAATTTCAGACAATGACTTGAGGCATAACATTTCAGAAATACAGAATGTAAGTACATAGGTATAAAAGTATAAATAAAATATACAAGAAGATATATTATACAATGACCCCCCCCAAAACGTGCACTCTGATTGGCCAGCGTGTACATTGTAAATCGAGTTATACTAATGGAAAAAGGTCAGGTCGCCCGGACTTTTTTCCATTAGTATAACTAATTTTAAAACACTGGCTCGCTATGTTAAATGGGTTTAACATAGCAAGACAGCTTTAAAATAAGCAACGGAGATCTCCGTTGCTTATTTTAAAGCTGTCTCACTATGCTAAACCCATTTAACATAGTGAGACAGGTTTTAAAAAAAAAGCAACGGCGAAAGCAAGATCTCCGTTGCTTTTTTTTACTGTTTTGCTATGTTAAATGGGTTTAACATAGCGAGACAGTTTTAAAATAAGCAACGGGCATCTCTGTTGCTTATTTTAAAACTGTCTCGCTATGTTAAACCCATTTAACATAGCGAAACAAAAAAAGCAACGGAGATCTTGCTTCTCCGTTGCTTTTGCTCAACTCTGATGTACTGCGCAGGCGCAGTACATCAGAACTACCGCCGATGCCAGACATCTGCGGAAGGGCAGTAAACAGGCATTATACTATGCCATTATTTAAGAAAAGTAATAGTTTTTTTTCTTAAATAATGTCATGGTATAATAGCAATAACCCACTTCTGGGTGTGGGTAATGCTGTATTTACCCACGGCTGGCTTTGTTTGGTCCCTCGGGCTTCGCCCTCAGGACCAAACCACGCCAACCGTGGGTAAATCCAGCATTACCCACACCCAGGCGTGGGTTATTGCTATAATATAATTAGGAAAGGATTGTGTTTAGGTATGATGCATTAAACACTTGTATTAGCCATGGTTAAGATACGTTACATTGTAGTACGTAGTTATTAAAGATAAGATTTTTTTCTCCCAAGTAGGAATTGCTTTAGAGAATTAATTAGAGGAACTGTACAAAATATTTCTTATACTATAATATGAAGACATTTTATTTATTTTTCTTTTTTTTTTTTCTTTTTTTTTTTCATTTTTTTTTCAGGGTACAGCCTTGCAAAACAGAGCTGTCCTGTGACATGCCTATATTCTGAGTAATATTTAAAATGTATAACACTGAATAGGATGGTGCAGCAGTTTGCATTGTTGCCTTACAGCAAAGGGGTCTCCCATTCGATTCTCAGCTGGGATACCTTGTGTGAAGAGTCCGCATGTCCTCCTTGCATTCATGTGTGTTTCCTCCAGGTGCTCTGGTTTCCTCCCATGTTTCAAAGACGTGTCTGGAGTGTTTCTCCCCTGGCCTGTGCTGAAAATGAGCTCATTCCAAGTCAGAATTTCCTGATAAACAAATGTTAAATAAAATAAATGAAGTCTGAAACTCAAATGCCTGTAAGTATACAGTGAATACAATCCTCACTGAATTGCACAAAAATCCAAAAAACACACATTTTATGAGGAATCAGAACCAATTTTATGAGGCACAAATCTGGACATTCTGCAAAAATCTGGACAGTTGAGAGGCATGGTGTGGGTGTGCTCCAGTTTTGTTCCATGTTATAAAGATATGCATCTGGAGTAATTCTTCTCAGGTCTCCACTGAAAATTGTCTTGTTCCAAGTTGGATTTTCCCGGTAAACAAATGTTAAGTAAATATATATTCTGCAACCAAACAATCTACATCTGCTCAAGGGACCACACTTTGCATGTAACATTTGGTGCATCTGTATAAAATTCAGCTAACTTTCACACCCTGCAATAAATACTCATAGTTTACGTACGTGTGTTTATTTTCCAATAATCATAATTCCTGAAAGAAAAGAAGAACATATACTGGAGATGTTTAGTCCTGTCTGCTAAGAGCCTATGGACAGATCACTTTAAGTTCATTCTGAAAAAGCAGTATTTGTAGTGTCCACAATTTGAACTACATGCAGGATATACACGCAGATGAGCCTGTACATGTATGACACTTTACTTCCTGAACTAGTAAGTATATGCATATGTCCAAGTATCTATTACGTTATGGCAGTGTAATATTATGCTGTGCAGAAATGCAACATATTGATAAGGAGACCAGCTCCTGTGTGCAGCAGCTTTCTCTGATTTCAAAAAGCAGAAGAATTCAGCTAAAAAAGATGCAAAAGAAATTGTGTTGCACTAGCTAAGAATAAAATATCATGCTGACCAAGATGTAGACTGAATGATGGAAAGAGTCACATGTCAGTAGGAAAGGGCCTAGAACTGACCGTACATAGCACAAAGGGCTTTCAAAACCATTTATATCATAAAACAAATTATGAAGCATGATTTCTATGCAGAAAACATTTTAGAGATATTTCAGTAAAATATTCAGACAGTAGGATGTACAAGCTTTTCAAAAATAGCTGTAAAGTGTGTGGCTAAGATGTCAGAGTGAGTGCAGCAGTTTTTTGTTGCTCTGTCTATAAGTTTTATTTCTGACAGGATTTATTTGGAACTTTTTGAAATACATTGGGAAAAACTATGTATAAATATTCTTTTCATTGTTGTGGATTTCCTGAGGAAGAAAAAGTAAAATTTTTCAGTGAATTTTCTCAGAAAATTCCTGTCAGAATATTAGCAGCTGTATACAGATACTTGAAATATGAGTTATTCAAAGTCCTCAGCTCAAGACAGCTCTATGAAAAAAGAACTGCAGACCATAATTACAAGTATACAGGACCTTTCTACTAAAATGGTCAATCTAGAAAGCATTATGGAAAATATGAAAAAAGAGAGTAAAAAGCAAATTCAAGATTTAAAGGAAATTATTTCAAAGCACTCGGATCAAATAACCAACATAGAAGAATCTCTAAATGACATAGATGGAAGGCAGACAGAGAATGACAGTCAAATAAATGTCTTATTGAAGCAAAACAACTTATTAACTGAGAAAGTGGAAGATTTGGGGTCAAGGTCAAGGAAGAACAACATTAGAATTTATGGAGTTCCTGAAAAGACAGAGGGAAATAATATGATTCTTTTCCTGAATAATTGGTTGCCTAAAGTGCTAAACCTCCCGGAATCACTTTCTTAGGGAATTGAAAGGGCTCATAGGTTTTTATCAAATCCTTCTATATTAAAAAATCCAACTTCAGCAAGATCCATCATAGTTAAGTTTTTGTCAACACAGGATAAAGAGGTGTTAAAAACTGCCTGGACGAAGAGCCCCATTCAAGAAAATGGAAGAGTTATTAGATTTGATAATGATTATACATCTGTGACAATAGCAAAAAGGAAAGTTTGTATTCCCCTCATTAAAGACCTTAAGAAAGCTGAAATAAAAGCTCAAATACTCTTCCCTGCTAGATTAAAAGTCACATTTCCAGATGGTCAGAAAATCTTTAATAATATTGAAGAAGCAACAGAATTTGTCAAACAACATAATCAACTAGACAAAATTGAAGATATGGAACTTTCTACTCCAAGCCTAAAGAGACAAGCTACTAATGGCAAAATAACAGCAAATGATAAGTCCACAAATAAACTTAAAGGGAAGTAAAACATAAGCTTCTAATTTCCTGAGGTTATTCTCCCTTGGAATAGGATAAATAGTGCAAATATGAGGTAAGATTTTAAAATAAACATTTACAATTATATATAACTAACCCTTCTTCCTCTTTTATAGTAATTACTCTTATTATTATATAGATAATTACTTTCTGCCATTTCTCCTCCCTCCGCTATGAAGTTTTTATCCCCTATATAGATTATAATATAAATAAAAACAAATGGCTTATAAGCACATAAGATCTTGTCATAATCTTATAAGATCGTGATTTAATGTTATATTTTAAATTAGTGGTGTGCTGAGTGTGTCAGAATAATATTAAACTGTTGTTTAAAAATAGTTTATGTGTCTTTGTTCTGTAACCTTAATACATTAAATAGAGTGGCAGTAGCTTTAAATGCTGAACGGGGGTTGTAGGTGCTTATACAGTCTGACAGGAAGCTTTGTGGGCTTTAGTTTGATTTTGCGCAGTTTTGCGCGTTTTGTGCATAGCGCAACATCGGGCAGCGCCGCCTAATTGGGTTTAAACTATTCCTAGCTCCACAAAGTCTGCTCTTCACTTTTTCCCTTAGAACTGCTCTATCTCTCAAATTAAACACCATATTCTCATTCTAAGGCCCCTCACTGGTCCAAATAAGTAATTTTACAAGTTAGCACTAATAAACCATAAGCACTACTTACTCTTATACTCTCTATGATTACATTGTCCCCTATTGGTCTGTTTTAATTCAGTTCCCTATATTACTCTAGCATGTCCAAAGGTCAGTCAATGGTCTCCTCTCCAGTCCAGCTGGTGAATCTGGGAATTTTGAGGCAATGTTACAACTGTCTCATGTACACGGACAGCCCTCTCCTCCTCCAAACAGGTTCAAATATATGTGAGAGATGCAACCATATAGCCAAGCTGGAGGCTGAGCTCTCTCATCTCAAAACTGGTGTAACCAGTCAGGAGGAGAAGGTAACCTCACACAACACAATTCCAGTATCACATAGTCCCACCACAACAGCGAACCAAACACATAAAGACACAAAAACATACTCGGAGGCTCTAAATAAAAATCTACCTAAGCGACAGAGACCTCCAAAGCAGACATCCAAGCAAACACTACCCCAAAACAAAACAGGTACAACACATAGCACACAAAGTCAGTGTGCCAAGCAGTCACAGCCCTTAAGGCTGAATAACACACCTGATACTCTTGTAATAGGTGACTCTATTGTCAGACACACTGATGTCCCACTCACCAGCCTGAATAAAGAGAAGATCACAGTGAGCTGCCTGTCGGGCACTAGGATCCGCCACATAACGCAAGCACTCAGGTCACTCCAAAGCAAATACAAATATGACTCAGTCATTGTACATGCTGGCGTGAATGACCTGAGACGTACCACCCTCGACTTCATGAAAAGAGACATAGAGGAGCTCTCTGATCATGTAGCCTAGGCCGATATGACCCTGACGTTGAGCAGCATCTTACCCTCACCTAGAATGATGCCACAGTATAAAGACAAAATAATCGATTTTAACAATTGGCTAAAATTTTGGTGTCATTCAAAGGGGATCCAGTGTCTGTCAGCCTGGGATGACATGCTCAACAAGCCACGTTGCTTCGCTAGGGATGGCTTTCACCTGTCACCCCTGGGCTTTCGGATATTGGCAAAGGCTCTTGCCACCCCCATAGTGCCTTTTTTAGGCAAGGCTCAAATGTCAAACCCACCTCCATAGACAGCACAAGGAACAAGAAACTAAGGGTAATGCTGCTAAACGCCAGAAGTCTTAACCTCAAGATGCATGCACTCAAAGCTCTCCTCAGTATGAAGAACATCGATATCTGTGCAGTGACAGAAACCTGGTTCAAGGCTCCAGAGAGCACCCCAGCACTACCAGGTTATACCTCATATCATGCTTTTCAGCCCCAAAACCCGGACTGAACCACAAAAGGAGGGGGAGTTTCCATATTTATCAAGGATATCCACACCTCCAGGTTAGTGGCATTGCACGAAGTATCGGAGACCATCCATGTGCAACTGACAGTGGGCAAGACTGCTTTTCACTTTATAGCATCCTACAGACCACCCTCTCAAAGTCAGGAATCCCACTCGGCTTTCCTGAAAACATTGGAGAACATGAAGATCTCTCTGAACACCATTATATTGGGTGACTTCAACTACCCAAACATTGACTGGGAGCACTACTCAAGCCCCAGCACCTTAGCCCAAAGGTTCCTGGAAATTATAAACTCAAATGCTATGGAACAGCTAGTCACCACTCCCACAAGAGGGGAAAACATACTAGACCTGATCATTACCAACATGGGGACTCTATGCTTCATACCAGAAGTATATCCCTCATTGGTAAGATCAGACCATAAATTAATTTCACTGGATATCCACATCCCAACACCACCCCCAGCCCAGAAAACCACAGTGAAAAACTTCTCAAAAGCGAACTTCTCACTTCTCAAAACCGAAGTGGAATCCTTCAAGGCCCCAGGGCCAGTGGAAACTACGGCCCAAACTGCAGAATCCTATATAAATGCATTCTACGTACATCTCCAGGAATACATGGATCATGCTATTCCAAACAAAATCAAGACCCAATCATCCAAAGGCAGGCGTCCAGTCTGGTGGACCCCAGCCATAAATAAACTGTACAACAGAAGGAGGAAGCTACTACATGATAGAGCAAAATCTCTAAAAGGGAAGGCATCTCTGATCTGTACTAGCAAAAAATTACAATCCCTCATAAAATCCTCCAAGGCCAGCTTCGAGAGAAAAATTGCACAGGACACTAAAGACAATCATAAGGCTTTTTTCAGTTATGTTAGGAACCTGGGATGCAACTCTCAGACTTGTTCGAGTTGATTCTAAGTGACAAAAAATACACTGAACCCACAGACATCGCCAATATCCTGGCAGACAGGTTCAGTGCAAACTTCTCCACCCCCTCCCCCCCAAAAGAGCAAGTATCTATCCCAGCAGAGTGCAGCCTCCCAAACATCTCTGATGCTCAGGTGAAGGCCGCCCTCTCCAAAGCAAAAAACACTGCTTCCATGGGACCAGATGGCATCCTGGGTTGCGTCCTACATGAACTCCAAGAAGAACTAATCCCTCAAGTAAAACTGTTGTACAATCTCAGCCTCACTACAGGATATGTGCCCAAAGAATGGTGTACAGCAACAGTGGTCCCACTCCACAAAGGTGGCACCTCTGCGGACCCTGGAAACTATCACCCCATAAGCCTGACTAGCCTAGTCTGCAAGGCTATGGAGAGGATCATCATGGAACTCATAAACAAAGAGATTGGGGACCTACAGACACTAGATCCTACCCAATTTGGCTTTGTCAAGGGCAGATCCTGCCCTTTGAACCTGGTCGACTTCTTTGAAACAGTCACCAAGGCCATAGATGAAGGAAAGGTAGTCCACACAGCCTATCTGGACCTCGCAAAGGCATTTGACACAATACCCCACTCGGGCATCATAGATAAGCTATCCAGCCTAAATATAAACCCCTATGTCACAAGATGGGTTGCAAACTGGCTCAAAGACAGAACCCACAGAGTCAGAGTTGCTGGAGCCATGTCAGACTCGAAACCGGTCACAAGTGGCGTCCCACAAGGTTCTGTCCTGGGACCACTCTTGTTCGGTATTTACTTTTCTGAGGTACAGGGCAATGTGGGAGGACTATGGCTCACCAAGTTCACAGATGACTGCAAACTGGGCACCATAATCGACTCTCCAGCTGACACAGACATCCTTCAAAAAGGTCTTGCAGAGATGGATAACTGGTGCCAGAGCCATGGTCTAAAGCTAAATGCCAAAAAGTGTATAGTCATACCCTTTGGCAAAAACAATGTGCCACAAATTACCACATAGGTGGTAACCCATTAAGTACAGAGAAAGTAATTAGGGATCTGGGGACCCAAGTTGATAGCAATCTCTCCTTTGACAACCACATTGCCAAAGTGGTTAGAAAGACCTTCTACATAGCCCACCTCATCATGAAAGGATTCACATCTAGATCAAGAGAGGTAATCGTGCCCCTTTATTCAGCCCTCATCAGGCCCATCATAGAATACAATGCCCCCTTTGGGATGTACCTTACCCGACACCTGCAGCAATTAGAAAGACCCCAAAAGTACCTCACCAGGAGGATCAAGGGACTCAAACAGATGCCATATGCTGCTCAGTTAAAAACACTCCAGCTCTACTCAGTTGCATACCGCCTACTTCGAGGCGATCTATGCCTGACATATAAGGCTATGTCCAACCCAGAATTAATGGACATGCTCCACCTCAGTAAATCTAAATCCCTTAGAGCCATGCACTCGAGGGACTTTAACCTCAGCACAGAAATAAATAGAACATGCTGGAGGGAACGATTCATAACCCAGAGGCTCCCTTCGCTCTGGAATAGAATTCCAATTCATGTTAGGCAGAGCACCGCACTGACTCTCTTCAAGAAGAATCTTGATGAGTGGATGGGGGATCGTAGGTTTGTCCCAGGGATTACTTCCGTGTCACTATTAGACATTGGCACAGTAAACTAAACTTTAAAAAGGGCACAGTATACTCAAATCAAGGGGTGGCGTAAGCCAAACACAATCAGGCTAGGCTTATAAATGTCCAAGGGCAGATAGCCTAGTATGAATCTATGAACCTATAAATTTTCTTTGTAGGTATTAAAGTAATTATGATGGATGTTCTGGGGAGAGAGAGCACTTCAAAAGTAGTGCGGTCTGCGGTTTTTAAAAAGATTAATAGCTGCATAGTGCAACCCTGTTTAACTTGTTTTTTTCTATTTTACATGCTTTTTTGCAACCCACAAGCACACAAAAGCTAGGAAAGCCAAAAATAACTGAAAAATGTCATACCTGCCTCATGTATGCAGTTAATTTTTTGAATGCAAAGCCTCAAGAGAACTAAATCACGAGCTATTCATTGATCTGTGGTTTTGAGACTGGCGCTCTTTGTAAAAACTTCTAGTGATGACGTGATTGTACTCTGAGCCTCGGTCACACATAAGAAACAACTGCGACAGGCGATAAGGATGCAGCAAGGAAGTTTTGCTGTTGAGACATTCAAAATATTCTTCAAAGTAGTTTCTTGACTGTAAGTTTATAATTTCCTAACAAAATGAATGTTTACTAGTTCTTCTTGGTGCCAAAGACTAGATCTAATAACATAAATGCTGGAAACTGTTGTAGTTGCAGTTAAATTCAGTATTCAAGGCACAATTATCACTCATACTTCCTAGCATTGTTTTGAATTGCTTTGTTTTCTAAACTTATTGACAGAGTGAGATACATGTTTAGTTCTAAGGTGAATTCTGGTAAATTGTATGTAGAAATAAAATTACTTACAAATGAAGAGTAAATTACATATGAAAAGAAAATTACCATTTCTCTATACATCACACAGACACTTTAGTTACAATGCAGCTTCACCAGATATTTAATGCAAGATAAATACAGCTGGCTGAAGGAAAGTTGAAAAACATTAAAATAGAGCATCCCTTTATAAGTTGCAGATAGATTTTAAAAAAAGAAAAAAGGGGGAAGGTGTAATATTGTCGCATGTTAATAAGCTGAGGTAAATGTAGTTACCTGATATATGAACATCTAAATGTTTTAAATAAAAAATAAACTGTAAAGAGAACATTGGTATTTCTTCATAAATCACTTTTGGAGAATCATATTTGAGAGTTCCTTCATATATGTGTTATATACCTCACCCCAAAAAATCCTAGTTTAAACATATCTTTTTTCATTTGAGTGCTGATACATTAGGAATGTTATTTGGATAACAGAAAATTGCTTATTATTTTCAAGGGTACTTTGCATTTAGGCATTCCTAAAATATAGAAGGATGCGATAAAGTAAGTTGATTGCATAGCCCACATACTACTAATAATGGATTTTAAGCAAGTACTTAATACAACAGTAAGTGTTGAATAAACAAAACAAAAAAGCTGTTTTGGGAATAACACATATCCAGTTACTTCAAAGCAGCAAACACTTGTACTATCTGATCATTATATTGAAAATGTTATCTTACAATCAATAACTAGTATAAGCAATGTTGATTTATTCTCTTGCTAATAGTAGTGATATTGACAACAATGAGGACTTGAATGAATGAATTTTTGAAATATCAATATTAAAAAGTTGTATAAATGGCTTATTATTGGAACAAAAGGGGATAAATGAAATGGAGAAGGGTGTTTGAATAAAGTACGTTTACCACATTTAAATAATCTTAAAACACTCATAATAGTTTAATATTACAGCTTTTAAAATATTGGTCATACTTTGCTTAGACCATACATATACAGCCCATAAACAAAATGTATAGAAGGAATAGTCAAGAGGAGAATGGGTGATAGAAGAAAAATGGAAAGGGTTTCTATGCCTTAAATATATAAATATATATTTAATACATAGTATCATTTCAAATCATATACTTAAACTGGATGTACAGTCTTTATTCATAGTTTAATCTGTATTAGGAAAATAAAATCTTTTTTTTCATCTTAACAAAATACTCTGATTTCTTATATTGCTTTTGAAGTCAAGCTTACATATGCTGGTTTATGAGAGCATAATCCTGTTACTCTAACACAGAGATGTTTCTCAAACATGAATATTTATTGCATGACTATTTTATTTGTAATTTGTAAAATTCTTAATATTCTATCATATGTCCTGAGATGTTTTGCACTTCAATAACTAAACATAATGTTATATAATATTGAATAAGTTTAACTGTATACCTAATTATTATAGGGCAGAAGCAGCAATATAAAGGTTGACTGGTTGTAGGACTGTTAGTGGTGGTGGCTAAGATGATGCTTTCATCAAGCTAGGAAATTAGGTTTCCATGTTTAGTTTTGTATATAGTTATATATGTTATGATTTTCTTATTCATTTCTATTTACCTGCTCATAACTAAATTCAATAGATATATATGTACCATTCTCAATGTTCTCTTATAAATGTATGTCTTTAAATGTCAATGGCCTTAATAATCCTGTCAAAAGAGGGAGTATAGTTAGATACTTGAAATTGAATAAAGTAGATATAGGGTTTTTACAGGAAACACATATTGTCGACAGGGATATAGATAAATTATCTTTTAATGGTCATATGGTCCTTTTAGAATCTCACTACCAAACCAAGAGAAGAGGCATGATGATACTATGGAAAAAAGCATTACCAATGCCTAAAGTCATTGATACTTACTCAGACAAGAATGGCATGTTATGTCTGGCAGTTCTGGAGATAAACAAAAGATATGTAACTCTTGCAAATTCTTACTGGATACCTGGTTTGGAGCAGTTACAGCAAGGAATCATTTAGAGTTAATAATTTCCCAATCCAAAGGAGAAATAATACATGCAGGAGATTTCAATTGCCTTCTCACTGAAAAAGATTACCTGTCTACATTACTTTACTTAATGGATTTAAAGAGTGGCTTCCTGGTGAAATACAATATTTTTTAGACATCAATGATAATAATGAAAATTCAAAGGTTATACTTTGGGATTCACTAAAATCGTATTTATATGGTATGATCAAAAATTGATATCTAAACAAAAGAAAACAATGGGAAAATGAATTAACACAAATACAACTAAAAATAGATGGAATAAAGAAAAGTTTAAGCACCAAGGACATAAAAACTAATTCTGAACTTAAAACATTAAATACTAGATATGCAGAAATTGAAAATCATAAAGTGGCAATAAATCTAGAAAAATTCAAAATTCAATCCTATTCAGTGAACCCCAAAAATGTACATAGGTTGGCAGTCAAAGCAAACAATTTAGCTAGACTAAGTCATATAAAAGAAATCACTGATAATACAGGAGTTAAAACAAGACGTAATGGAACACAAAGAAATTCTGGAGGTCTTCAGATGATATTATGAGAAGGTAAATAATACAAATAGTGACTCTGCAGACAATATGCGTAAGTGTAAATTTTTGAATGAAAATATCAACAAAAGAGTAACAAAGGAACAAAATGCTAATTTGCTCAAACCAATAACATTAAAAGAAATTAAAGAATGCATTCGTAATCTTAAAAACAATAAGGCACCTGGATTAGATGGGATTATAGGAGAAATATATAAGTTGTTTCCAGAAGATACCTTAAAGACTTTACAGGCAGCTTTTGAAGAATTTAGGAAAAATAAAAATATCTTTCCTTCATGGAAATATGCTATAATATCTCCCATTCTAAAGCAAGATAAAGACCCTAAATTAGTATCATCATATCGACCTATATATCTGCTAAATGTAGATTATAAAATTTTTACCTCCATACTTACTAAAAGATTGAATCAATTCATCCCCAAAATAATAGCAGATGATCAAATGGGGTTTGTTTTGAATAGGAAAGTTCAGGACAATGTCATCAGACTTTTAACCTTAATAGATGTTGCAAACAAAAAGAAAAAAGAATTATCAATTCTTAGTTTAGACATAGAGCAGGCATTTGATTCTTTATCTTGGTCATACCTATTTAAAGTCTTGGAAACATTTAATTTCTCCACAGATTTCATAGAACTAATAAATAGCTTATATAAAAACTCTTTGTCATATATTAAAATTGGGGCCTTTTTATCTAACAAAATTCAAATACTAAAAGGAACTAAGCAAGGTTGTCCTCTGTCACCTTTGTTATTTGTGTTGTCAGTAGAACCATTTGCAAATTACATAAGAAATAATAACAACATAAATACCTTTATGGTTAATTCAAAGTATGCCTCTAAACTACAATTATTTGCTGACGATATAATATTAGCCATAGGAAATTTAGACTCTTCAATAAGGCATATTACAACAGCTATAGGACATTTTGAGAAACTTTCAGGTCTAAAATTCAACAGCACTAAATCTGAAACATTACTGGTAAATAAAAACGTAAGTTCTGAATGGAGAAAACACAGTAATTTTAGTTGGGGGAATAACACTCTTAAATATTTAGGAATATATATATATATATATATATATATATATATATATATATATATATATATATAACCTAATTGGAAAGAAATTATACAAGTCAATTATAGAAATTTGTTAGGTATAATCAAAGAATATATAAACAAATGGAGTAAAATGTTCTTTACTTTTGAAAAAAAGCTAACATTAATAAAAATGTGTATTCTTCCTAAAAGTTTGTTTATTATTCAAACAATAATTATTAGCCCTCCAAAAAAAAATAATAAAACAGCTCAACTCACTTCTAATTAAGTTTTTATAGTTCCCACAAAAACCAAGAATAAAGTATGATTGGCACAATAGTGATTGGGAAAAAGGTGGAATTACATTTCCAAACTTAGAACTTTATGCTGAATCAGTTATAATTCACATCATAAGCAAGTGGTTAAGTAACAAGTATACTTCAAACTGGAAACATCTACATATGAATATTCTACTATCTAATGCCGATGAAACAATAAACAATGATATTTTTACTGAAAATAACAAAATTATTTTAGTAGTAAAGGACTCAGTATATAAAGAAAATAAACATGAGAAGTTACCTCATTATGTTAGCTATATGCTAAACAATTTTAGGAAAATTATAAATAGTAATTGCATAACAAGACATTTTTCTATATTAATATTCCCAATAGCACACACGAAGAATTGTCTAGACTCTTTTAATATGAATAAAATAATGGAAATGAAAGGCAATGGACTAAATTATTGGCATCATTTCCTAAGTACAAATAATATTCATGATACTACACGCCTTTTAGCAAGGTATAACACAAATCAAGATAATTGGTTAAATATTCAAATGTTCAGGGAACATCTAATAAAGGAATTTAAAACGAGCCAAATGACTAATATTTTATTACAGCCTAAAATAATCTTTTTTTATGTGAATTAAATACATCACAATTTAGCATGGGGTTCTCTTTATCTAAAATTGATAAGACATTAAGAGCTGACTTAAAACAGCCGGAAGACTCTTTATGGAGTTATATAGAAAGTATGAACAGATTTAATTTTTCTGAAAATGATAAATTAGTAACACTCGGGTCAATCAATCATACAACATCATCTCCATATTGGAAAATATTTACATGGAAGTTTTTACACAGGAGTTTCTTTACCCCACAGAGAATTGCTATAATGTCAAATAAAACTAGTCATAATTGTTGGAGATGTGATGAGAGTCTCTGTGCTGATTGGGTACACATGTTCATTGAATGCATAGTGATTGTCCCATTCTGGCAGAAATTTAGAGATTTTATAAAGGCACTGTGGACTGACAAGTGTATAATAACACATACACTTTTATTGTTTAATGCTCCAATACCAGATTGTATACCAAAGCCACAAGTGCATCTTCTCTGGTCTCTTTTGGCTATAGCATGAAAAGTCATCACTTTTAACTGGAAAACCAAAACAAGTGTATCTTTTGCTGAATTTACATTATTGGCCAAAACAGTATGTAATAGAGAACTTTTAACTCTTGCTTCTAGAACGACAAGAATGACACAAAGGAATTTATCCTGGATGAAACTAAAAACGTTATTAGATAAAATGTAATGATTTCAGACAGAATGGTCTAATGTTATGAGCATCTTTTGTATATAGTTTTAATATTTAGTGTTATGTCTATGTATAATTATCTGCATGATGTAAGAAGTTCATGATTTATGAAAATTAATAAAAAGAAAGTTTAAAAAAAAGATAGCTGTAAAGTTGTCCTACTAAAGACACATGTTAATGAATAATTAGAGAATGGACAAACTGTGCATTAAGCCCTGATTGGAGGACAAATGTTCCCCAGCAGGGTGTTAATGTACAATTAATGTCTGCTGAAAAACAAACCCACTGCATCATTGCAGCATATTAAGTTAAAACCATAACTCTAACCCTAAAAATTTGTGGAATGGAATCTCCTCTCTCCTCAACCCAAGTAAAAAAGAAAACCCCTACCCAGACCCAAATACAGCCCATTTGGAACTAGCTTCCCAGTTTAACTCTTTCTTTATAGACTCCATAGCCAAACTAACATCATCCTTCACTAACAAATCAGCTCCCCTACATCAGCCCCCATACACCCCTGTCAGCTCCACCTCTCAACCTCCTCCTTTTTCCGTGAACTCCATTCCTGTCTCTACTATAAAAAAAAATACTTCTAAAACTGAAACCTTGTTCTAATGCCCCTGATGACATACCCTCCTACTTCCTAAAAATAGCAGCAGATGCCATTGCCCCTCCCTATCTGCATACTAATAAATAGATCAATATCTGAATGTCATGTCCCCCAACTCTGGAAAAAAGTCTATATTATCCCATTTCACAAAGGGGGCAGCAACAACATCCCTAACTTCCCACCTATCGCTATCTTATCCCCCATTTCTAAACTTCTTGAAAAATACATCTGCCTGCAACTTCTTCCCTATCTCTTAAGACATGACCTTCATATTTCCACCCAGCATGGTTTCTGACCAGGCCATAACACCACCACCACTCTCCTCTCCTTCCTAGAAACTGTTAACAAGACCCATGACTCTGGTCACATTGTGTCCACCCTGCTATTAGACCTTTCTAAGGCCTTTGATACCATTTGTCACAACCTTCTACTTACCAAACTTTCCAAACTAAACCTATCCCAATCTGCTATCAACTGGCTCACCAGTTATCTGACTAACCGACAACAAGCTATCATGTGGAAAACAGCTATCTCACCTTTACTAACTACTCACACAAGTGTGTCCCAAGTTTCTATTATAGGACCCCTCTTATTGAATATTTTCATAAATGACTTTTATCTTGCCATTCCTAATGCTAAACTTATCCAATACGCTGATGACTCTGCAATAATCTGCTCTGCTATGTCTGCCTCATTAACAAAACTAACTCAAGATACCTTCTCTTCTACTGAACAATGTATGCTAGACAACCACCTGGCACTCAATATAATGAAGACAAAGCTAATAATATTCAACCCTTCTAAAAACCACCATCCTAGATAAAGATTCATTCTCTGTCACCAGACAAAATAACACTCCTCTCAAAATAGCCTCCACTGCAAAACTGTTAGAAGTCCTAATTGATGACCAACTAAAGTTTGACAACCATCTTCAAGTAAACTAATCAATTAATCGTAGGCATTAAACAACCTATAATTGCAAAGTACCTTGCTAAGGCAGGGGAAAACAGCTCCTGTACTTTACAAAAAAGTGCCAAACCAGGCATGTCTAAGGGTCAGCTTACGGCGATTTCTCCTGTCCACCTGGTGAATCTGGGCATACTGGGTCAATGCAGCAATTGCCCCATGTACACAGACATCCCTCTCCTCCTACCACCCAACACTACAACCTGTGAGAGATGCACTTACATAGCCAAACTGGAAGCAAAGCTTTCTCCACTGAAGACTGTGCTAGACAGTCAAGAGGAGAAGGTTAACAGCTGCACTACACCTCAAGCAACACATAGCCCTTCTAAACCCACACCACCAACACCCACATATAGCAACATTAAATCCACATATGTGGAGGCCCTTAACTATAACCTGGCCAAGCAACAAGGACCTCCAAAGCTGAAATGCAAAAAAACACCAATCACAACCAAAGTGTCACATAGCTCACAACACCAGTGTGCCACCCAGCAACAGTCCCTAAGGCAAGACAATGTACCTAACACTTTAGTCATAGGTGACTCTATAGTCAGGCACACTGATGTCCCACTCACCAGGCTGAACAAGGAGAAAATTACAGTCAGCTGCTTGTCGGGTGCCAGGATCCGCCACATACCGCATGCATTCAAGTCACTCCACAACAAGTACAAATATGACTGTTATTGTCCATGTTGGAGTGAATGACTTGAGATGTACCTTCCTGGACTACATGAAAAATAACATGGAGGAGATCTTGGATCATGTGGCCCAGGCAGGCATGACCCTAGCCCTGAGTAGCGTCCTGCCTTCACCCAGAATGATACCACAATATAAGGACAAAATGATTGACTTCAACAATTGGCTAAGCTTCTGGTGTCATTCAAAGGGGATCCAGTATCTGTCTGGCTGAGATGACATGATCGACAGACCACGATGCTTTACCAGAGATGGTCTGCACCTGTCACCCCTGGGATTCAGATTACTGGCTAAGGCTCTTGCCACCCCTATAGTGCCTTTTTTAGGCAAAGTTCAAAGGACAAAACCACTACCGTAACAGGTACAAGCATGCAAATTCTGAAGGTAATGCTACTCAATGCTAGAAGTCTAAACCTCAAAATGCACTCCCTTGTGGCACTCCTAAAAATGGAGAATATCGATATATGTGCAATAACTGAGACCTGGTTCAAGGCTCTAGAGATCACCCCTGCAATGCCAGGCTACAACTCTTACCACACTTTTCAGCCACCATACCAGGACCAAAACACTAAAGGTGGAGGAGTGTCCATATTCACCAAGGATATTCACACCACCAGGCTAGTTGCCCAACACAATGCATCTGAAATTCCCCAGGTGCAACTAACACTAGGTAAGACTGCAATCCAAATTGTAGCTTGCTACACATCCCCCACTATGCCCCAAGATTCTCACTACACCTTTCTAAACATACTAGAAAATATTAAGATACAACCAAGCACCCTAATACTGGGTGATTTCAACTACCTTGCCATTAACTGGCAAAACTACTCATGTACCAACACCTTTGTCCAAAGGTTCTTGGAATTCATAAATTCCAATGCCCTGGATCAACTAATCCATAGTCCCACCAGGGGCTCCAATATCCTAGACCTGATCATTACCAACATGGGAAATCAATGCTCCACACCTATGGTCACCCCGTCATTGGTCAGGTCTGACTATAAGCTAATCACCCTTAACATCCACACCCCCCCCCAGTAAGGAAACCTCCATAAAAAACTTCTCCAAAACCAACTTCATACTAGTCAACTCAGAAGTGACAAACTTCATGACACCCATGCAGACAGAAACTGAAAGTTCGACTGCTGAACCTACAAAAGGCACTGTACGAGCACATCCACTTATGCATGAATTGTGCCATCCCAAATAGAACCAATATACTCCTCCAAAAAAAGGAAGCCAATCTGGTAGTCCACTGCCATAAACAAACTTTAAAACAAAAGGAAGAAACTGTTGCAGCAAAAAGGAAAATCTCAGGATGCAAAAAAACTCCCTTACCAGCCTCAGTAAGAAGCTGAGATCCCTCATAAAATCCTCAAAAGCTAGTTACGAAAATAAAATTGCCAAAGATTCCAAAGGCAACCACAAGACATTCTATAACTATGTCAAGAATTTAAATGGCAATGCTCAGATCTGCTCTGAGGTACAACAGAATGGCATTAAATATACTGATCCCAAGGATATTGCCAATATCCTGGCAGATCAATTCAGTGCCAACTTCACCCTCCTCTCACCCCCTAAACGGCCCATCTCAATACTGGAAGATTGCCAAATTCCAGTAATAATGGCCACACAGGTAAAACACACACTCTCCAAAGCTAAGAATACAGCATCCATGGGACCAGATGACATCCTGGGCTGTGTACTGCATGAAATACAAAATGAACTGGCACCTCACTTAAGTGTCATATTTAATGATAGCCTCACCTCAGGCTTCGTGCCCATTGAGTGGTGCACAGATACAGTTCTCCAACTCCATAAGGAGGGATCCACCTTGGATCCCGGGAACTACCGCCCCATCAGTCTGAAGAGTCTAATCTGCAAGGGCATGGAACGTATTATCATGCAACTTATAAACAAAGACATTGGCAACCTTCAAACACTGGACCCCACCCAGTTTGGGTTTGTTAAGGGCCGATCTTGTCTCCTGAACCTGATTGACTTCTTTGAATCAGTCTCCAGAGCCATGGACGTGGGTAAGGCAGTCCACACAGCCTTTCTGGACCTCATCAAGGCCCTTGACACCACCCCCCACTCAGGAGTCATAGATAGACTTACTAAGCTGGGCATTAATCCCTACATCACTCGATGGGTTGCCAACTGGCTTACTGACAGAACCCAGACTGTAAAAGTAGCCGACTACAAACCCAGCTCCAGACAAGTGACAAGTGGAGTACCTCAGGGTTCAGTCCTGGGACCACTCTTGTTTGGCATCTAGTTCTCTGAAGTACATGTCAAAACTAAGGGACTTTGGCTAACAATGTTCACAGATGACTGCAAACTGGGAGCTATTATTGAATCCCCAAATGATGTGGATACTCTACAAAAGGGCCTTACAGAAACAGATGCTTGGTGCCAGAGCCATGGGCTCAAGCTCAATGCCAAGAAATGTATACTTACACTCACAAAAATTTTTTTTTAAAAAAGAAAGTTTTTGGGAAACCCCATGCAATTGGTCTTAAAGGCGGGTCACCAACATTTTTATGTACCTTCAGTATTCCAAAGATAATAGGTATCTTAGGTTTAGGTACATACAAAAATTGATGCAGCTTAACATCTATAGTACCCTCCAAAAGCATATTATCTAAAATATTATCTATTTTTTGATATGCTAGTTGAACTTCATTCAAGGAAACTATTCTATATTTGTTATCATCACCTAAAATTGTATGCATTTTTCCATCGTAGATAATGTTATCCATGATAACCACCCCTCCCCCTTTATCAGGTTTCATAATTCTAATTTGGTTATTAAACCTTAACTCATTCAACATCTTAGATTCCTACTCTGTAATATTATGCTCTTTAGAAATAAATTTAAATTCTTCTCTAATTTTCTTTTCCAATACTGAATCTAAGTTTTTTATTTGGGGGTGATAGGGCGGATTAAACGTACTCTTTCTTGTCAGCATGCATTGTTGGGAACCAACGTCCAAATTCCTGGGGGGTAATGTGACCTGTAGATTCACCTTCCTTAAGAACAGTTTCATATCTATTATAGTCTGAACTAGGTCGCCTTTCATGTTAGGAATGAATTTAAATCCTTTACTCAGAACATCAAAGTGTATTTTGTTAATCGAAATATTACTAAAATTATAAATAGAAAAGTTATTGAGTGTATGTGTAGTTCCTGTATGTAAAATACCTTCATCCAACTCATAATGTGTTGTTGGTCTAGGAACAGGAGTCATACTTTGTATAGAAGATGCGGTCTGCAAAGGGGAAGTAATAAGGGTGGGGGTAAGGGTATTTGTAGAATTATCTAATATCTCCCTCTCCCCCTTCTCCCTCCCCTCCGCTGAAAATTTTGGAACCGTTTATTATTACCATATTGTACCATATCATTTGTCAATGGTGGAAATTCAGTATCATAATCCATTCTCTCATATTCATCACTAGGAATAAATCTAGATACTGGGTCAATGCAGCAACTGCCTCATGTACACAGACAACCCTCTCCTCCTACCACCCAACACTACAACCTGTGAGAGATGCACTTACATAGCCAAACTGGAAGCAAAGCTCTCTCCACTGAAGACTGTGCTAGACAGTCAAGAGGAGAAGGTTAACAGCTGCACTACACCTCAAGCAACACATAGCCCTTCTAAACCCACACCACCAATACCCACATATAGCAACATTAAATCCACATATGTGGAGGCCCTTAACTATAACCTGGCCAAGCAACAAGGACCTCCAAAGCTGAAATGCAAAAAAACACTAATCACAACCAAAGTGTCACATAGCTCACAACACCAGTGTGCCACCCAGCAACAGTCCCTAAGGCAAGACAATGTACCTAACACTTTAGTCATAGGTGACTCTATAGTCAGGCACACTAATGTCCCACTCAACAGGCTGAACAAGGAGAAAATTACAGTCAGCTGCCTGTCGGGTGCCAGGATCCGCCACATACCGCATGCACTCAAGTCACTCCACAACAAGTACAAACATAACTCTGTCATTGTCCATGTTGGAGTGAATGACTTGAGATGTACCTTCCTGGACTACATGAAAAGAGACATGGAGGAGCTCTCGGATCATGTGGCCCAGGCAGGCATGACCCTAGCCCTGAGTAGCGTCCTGCCTTCACCCAGAATGATACCACAATACAAGGACAAAATGATTGACTTCAACAATTGGCTAAGCTTCTGGTGTCATTCAAAGGGGATCCAGTATCTGTCTGGCTGGGATGACATGATCGACAGACCACGATGCTTTACCAGAGATGGTCTGCACCTGTCACCCCTGGGATTCAGATTACTGGCTAAGGCTCTTGCCACCCCTATAGTGCCTTTTTTAGGCAAAGTTCAAAGGACAAAACCACTACCGTAACAGGTACAAGCATGCAAATTCTGAAGGTAATGCTACTCAATGCTAGAAGTCTAAACCTCAAAATGCACTCTCTTGTGGCACTCCTAAAAATGGAGAATATCGATATATGTGCAATAACTGAGACCTGGTTCAAGGCTCCATAGATCACCCCTGCAATGCCAGGCTACAACTCTTACCACACTTTTCAGCCACCAAACCAGGACCAAAACACTAAAGGTGGAGGAGTGTCCATATTCACCAAGGATATTCTCACCACCAGGCTAGTTGCCCAACACAATGCATCTGAAATTCCCCAGGTGCAACTAACACTAGGTAAGACTGCAATCCAAATTGTAGCTTGCTACACATCCCCCACTATGCCCCAAGATTCTCACTACACCTTTCTAAACATACTAGAAAATATTAAGATACAACCAAGCACCCTAATACTGGGTGATTTCAACTACCTTGCCATTAACTGGCAAAACTACTCATGTACCAACACCTTTGTCCAAAGGTTCTTGGAATTCATAAATTCCAATGCCCTGGATCAACTAATCCATAGTCCCACCAGGGGCTCCAATATCCTAGACATGATCATTACCAACATAGGAAATTAATGCTCCACACATATGGTCACCCCGTCATTGGTCAGGTCTGACTATAAGCTAATCACCCTTAACATCCACATCCCACCCCCCCAGTAAGGAAACCTCCATAAAAAACTTCTCCAAAACCAACTTCATGCTAGTCAAGTCAGAAGTGACAAACTTCATGACACCCATGCAGACAGGAACTGAAAGTTCGACTGCTGAACCTACAAAAGGCACTGTACGAGCACATCCACTTATGCATGAATTGTGCCATCCCAAATAGAACCAATATACTCTCCTCCAAAAAAAGGAAGCCAATCTGGTAGTCCACTGCCATAAACAAACTTTAAAACAAAAGGAAGAAACTGTTGCAGCAAAAAGGAAAATCCCAGGATGCAAAAAAACTCCCTTACCACCCTCAGTAAAAAGCTGAGATCCCTCATAAAATCCTCAAAAGCTAGTTACGAAAATAAAATTGCCAAAGATTCCAAAGACAACCACAAGACATTCTATAACTATGTCAAGAATTTAAATGGCAATGCTCAGATCTGCTCTGAGGTACAACAGAATGCCATTAAATATACTGATCCCAAGGATATTGCCAATATCCTGGCAGATCAATTTGGTGCCAACTTCACCCCACTCTCGGCCCCTAAATGGCCCATCTCAATACTGGAAGATTGCCAAATTCCAGTAATAATGGCCACACAGGTAAAACACACACTCTCCAAAGCTAAGAATACAGCATCCATGGGACCAGATGACATCCTGGGCTGTGTACTGCATGAACTACAAAATGAACTGGCACCTCACTAAAGTGTCATATTTAATGATAGCCTCACCTCAGGCTTCGTGCCCATTGAGTGGTGCACAGATACAGTTCTCCAACTCCACAAGGGGAGATCCACCTTGGATCCCGGGAACTACTGCCCCATCAGTCTGACGAGTCTAATCTGCAAGGCCATGGAACGTATTATCATGCAACTTATAAACAAAGACATTGGCAACCTTCAAACACTGGAGCCCACCCAGTTTGGGTTTGTTAAGGGCCGATATTGTCTCCTGAACCTGATTGACTTCTTTGAATCAGTCTCCAGAGCCGTGGACGAGGGTAAGGCAGCACACACAGCCTTTATGGACCTCGCCAAGGCCCTTGACACCACCCCCCACTCAGGAATCATAGATAGACTTACTAAGCTGGGCATTAATCCCTAAGTCACTCGATGGGTTGCCAACTGGCTTACTGACAGAACCCAGACTGTAAAAGTAGCCAACTACAAACCCAGCTCCAGACAAGTGACAAGTGGAGTACCTCAGGGTTCAGTCCTGGGACCGCTCTTGTTTGGCATCTAGATCTCTGAAGTACATGCCAAAACTAAGGGACTTTGGCTAACAACGTTCACAGATGACTGCAAACTGGGAGCCATTATTGAATCCCCAAATTATGTGGATACTCTACAAAAGGGCCTTACAGAAACAGATGCTTGGTGCCAGAGCCATGGGCTCAAGCTCAATGCCAAGAAATGTATACTTATCTCCTTTGAGAAAAAAACATGTATTGCCACATAGGTGGCAGTACACTAAACACCGAAAGTGTGATAAGAGACTTAGAGACACAGGTGGACAGTGGTCTCACCTTCGATAACCACATTGCCACAACAGTCAGGAAATACTTCTGTATAGCACACCTCATCACTAAGGGCTTTTCATCCAGAAAAAGGAGGTCATTGTCCCACTCTACTCATCCCTCATTCGACCCATTATAGAATACAACACTCGATTTGGTATGTACCTCTCAAGACATCTGCAACAATTGGAAGGGCTGCAGAAATACCTCACTAAAAGAATCACAGACCTAAAGCAGATGTCCTACACTGACCACCTTAAAAAACTCCAGCTATACACTGTTGCATATTATCTACTCAGAGGAGATCTCTGCTTAACATACAAGGCCATATCAAACCCTGAGCTGTTGGACATGCTACACTTAAAGAAATCCCAATCCTTTAGAGCCACATGCTCCAGGGATCTAAACCTTGTCATCACAATAAACAAAATATGCTGGAGGGATAGGTTCCTGACCAAGAGACTCCCCAGACTCTGGAATAGACTGCCCGTACATGTCAAGCAGAGAGTCTCTTTGGCCCTCTTCAAAAGGTACCTTGACGATTGGATGGGAGAAGTGAAATTCACCCCAGGGATCACGTCAGCCATCCTGCTAGATAGGGGTCCAGAGAAGTAAATAGTGTGGGAAGAACTAACCAGGGAATTGTTATGGCTAGGCATGTATAGGCCCTAGAGCCGATAGCCTAGTACCAACCTATGAACCTATAAACATAAAAAAAACACATAGGAAACTTGACATGCTCTACCGCCACTACCACTACATCTCTCCTGCCACCAGGATCACTCTTGCTACTACTTACCTCATTCCTTCCCTATTATATGGTGCCACT
>NC_056726.1:1452705072-1452802572 GCF_019279795.1 Protopterus annectens
CAGAGTTGATCCCCAGGGTGAATTTCCTATTTCCCATCCAATCATCAAGATTTTTCTTGAAGAGTGCTAATGAGGAGCTTTGTTTGATATAGATGATATGCTATAGATGATAGGAAGTTTGTTCCAGAGTATGGGAATTCTCTGGAACAGGACTCTATCCCTCCAGCATGTTCTGTTTATTGTAGTGACAAGGTTTAGGGCCCTAGAGTGTGTAGCTCGCAGGGATTGGGATTTCTTTAAGTGGAGCATGTCCAACAGCTCTGGGTTTGACATAGCTTTGTATGTTAGGCAGAGATCGCCTCTGAGCAGGCGATATGCAATGAAGTAAAGCTGGAGTTTTTTTAGATGGTTTGCGTAGGGCATCTGTTTGAGGCTGGTAATCCTCTTTGTGAGGTATTTCTCTGGCTTTTCCAGTTATTGTAGATATCTTGTGGGGTACATACCAAAAGGGGCATTGTACTCTATAATGGGTTTAATGAGTGATGAGTAGAGGGGAACAATGACCTCTTTTTCCTGGATGATAAACCTTTTGAGATGAGGAGTGCCATGTAAAAGGATTTCCTAACTACTGTGGTGATATGATTATCAAAGGTCCACCTGTGTCCCAAGGTATCTTATTACACTTTCAGTGTTAAGTAGACTACCACCTATGTGGTAGTTCATGGGTACAGAGTTTTTATCAAAGGTTACCTTATAAATGGTTGTTTATAATAGGCTGTTAGGTAGTCAGTACATGATGCAATGCTACCAATAAGAAATGCTGTTAGGTAGTCTGTACATGATTTGTTGCATTGCTACCCATAATAAATACTGTTAGATAGCCTGTACTTGATTTGTTGCACTGCTACCAATAATGAATGCTGTTAGGTAGTCTGTACCTAATGCACTGCTACCCATAATTCATGCTGTTAGGTAGCCTGTACATGATTAGTTGCACTGATACCCATAATAAGTGCTGTTAGGTAGTTTGTACCTAATGCACTGTTAACCATAATGAATGCTGTTAGGATGTCTGTACATGACTTGTTGCACTGCTACCCATAACGAATGCTGTTAGGTAGTCTGTACAGGATGCACTGCTACCCATAATGAATGCTGTTAGGTGTTGCCTACATGATGCATTGCTACCAATAGCAAATGCTGTTAGGTAGTCTGTACATGATTTGTTGCACTGCTACCCAAAGTGAATGCTGTTAGGTAGGCTGTATATGATGCACTGCTACCCATAAAGAATGCTGTTAAGTAGCCTGTACTAAAAGCGCTGCTACACATAATGAATTCTGTTAGGCAGTCTGTACAAGATTTGTTGCACTGCTACCCTTAATGAATGCTGTTAGGTAGTTCGTACATGATGTGATGCACTGCTACCAATAATGAATGCTGTTAGGTAGTCCATACATGATGTAATGCACTGCTACCAATAATGAATGCTGTTAGGTAGTCCGTACATGATGTAATGCACTGCTACCAATAATGAATGCTGTTAGGTAGTCCGTACATGATGTGATGCACTTCTACCCTTAATGAATGCTGTTAGGTAGTCCGTACATGATGTGATGCACTGCTACCAATACTGAATGCTGTTAGGTAGTCTGTACAGAATGCACTGCTATCCATAATGAATGCTGTTAAGTAGTCTGTGGAAGTAGCACTGCTACCAATAATGAATGCTGCTAGGCAGTCTGTACAAGAGATGCTGCACTGCTACCCATAATGGATGCTGTTAGATAGTCTGTACATGATTTGTTGCACTGTTACCCATAATGAATGCTGTTAGATTGTATGTACATGACCTGCTGCCCTGCTACAAATAAGGAATGCTGTTAGGTAGTATGTACATGACTGCATGCACTGCTACAAATAATGAATGCTCTTAGGTTGCCTGTACATGATTTGTTGCACTGCTATCCTGAATGAATGGTGTTAGATAGCCTGTACATGATTTGCTGCACCATTATCAATAATGAATGCTGTTAGGCAGTCTGTAGATGATGCACTGCTACCCATAATGAATGCTGTTCGGTAGTCTGAATAGGAAGCACTGCTATCCATAATGAAAGCTGTTAGGTAGTCTGTAAATGAAGCACTGCTATACATAATGAATGCTGTTAGGTAGTCTATACACGATTTGTTGCACTGCTACCCATAATGAATGCTGTTAGGTGGAATGTTCTTGATTTTTGCACTGTTACCAATAATGAATGTTAAGTATTCTGTAAGTGATGCACTGCTACCAATAATGAATGCTGTTAGGTGGTCTGCACATGATGTGTTGCATTGCAACCCATACTGAATGCTGCTAGGTAGAATGTACATGACTTGTTGCAGTGATACCCATAATGAATGCTGCCAGGTAGTCTGTACATTGTTTTTTGCTCTGCTACCCACAATGTATGCTGTTAGGTAGTCTGTACATGAAGCAAAGCTACCCATAATGAATTCTGTTAGTCTTTAGAAGATTTGTTGCACTGCCGCCCGTAATAAATGCTGTTAGGTAGTCTGTACATGGTGCACTGATATCCATAATGAATACTGTTAAGTAATCTGTACATGAAGCACTGCTACCCATAATGAATGAAGTTAGGTAATCCGTACATGATTTGTTGCATTGCTAATCGTAATGAATGGTGTTAGGTAGTCTGTACATGATTTGCACTACTACCCATAATGGATGCTGTTAGGTAGTCTGTACATAATGCACTACTATCTGTAATAAATGCTGTTTGGAAGTCTGTACAAAATGTACTAATACCCATAATGAATGCATTTACATAGTCTGTACATGAATTATTGCACTGCTACCCATAATGAAAGCTTTTAGGTAGTCTGTACAGAAAGCACTGCTACCAATAATGAATGCAGTTAGGTAGTCTGTACATAAAGCACTGCTACCAATAATGGATGCTGTTAGGTAGTCCGTACATGATGTGATGCACTGCAGCCAATAATGAGTGCTGGTAGGTAGTCTGTACATGATTTGTTGCACTGCTACCAATAATTGATGCTGTTAGGTAGTCTGTACATGATTTGTTGCCCTGTTACCAATAATGAATTCTATTATGTAGTCTGTAAATGATTTATTGCACTGCTACACATAATGACTGCTGTTAGGTAGTCAGTACATGATTTACGTAATTTCTTGCCCTGCTACCAATAATGAATGCTGTTAGGTAGTCTGCACCTGATTTGTTGCCCTTCTAGCAATAATGAATGATGTTAGGTAGTCTGTACACGATACATTGGTACCGTAATTAATGGTGTTAGGCAGTCTGTATACAATTTGTTGCACTGCTATCAATAATGAATTCTGTTAGGCTGTCTATACATAATAACTTGCATTACTACCCATAATGAATAATGTTAGGTAGTCTGTATATTATATGTTTGACTAACTACCTATAATGAATGCTGTTAGGTAGTCTGTACATGATGCACTGCTACCCATAAAGAATGCTGTTAGGTAGACTGTAAAAGATTTCCTGCACATATACCCAAAATGAATGCTGTTAGATAGTCTCTACATGATGCACTGCTACAGATAATGAATTCTGATAGGTAGTTTCTACATGATTTCTTGCTCTGATACTCATAATGAATGCTTTTGGATTGTCTGTAACTGTTTTGCTGTACTGTTACCAGCAATGAATGCTGTTAGGTAGTCTGTACATGATACACTGCTACCAATACTGAATGCTGTAAGGTAGTCTGTAAATGATTTGTTGCATTGTTATCCATAATGAATGCTGTTAGGTAATCTGCACATACATTTTTGCACTGTTACCCATAATGAATGCTGTTAGGTAGAGTGTACATTATGCATTCTTACCCTTAATGGATTCTGTTAGGTAATCTGCACAAGATTCTTTGCATTGTTACATAAAATGAATGCTGTTAGGTAGTTTGTACCTGATTTGTTGCACTTCTACCAATAATGAATGCTGTTAGGTAGTCTGTACATGATTTGTAGCACTGCTGTCCATACTGAATGCTATGTAGTCTGTATATGATGCACTGCTACACATAACGAATGCTGTTAGGTAGTCTGTACACAATTTTTTGCACTGCTATCCATAACAATTGGTGCTAGGTAGTCTGTACATGATGCACTGCTCCTTATAATGAATGCTCTAAGGTAGTCTGTACATGATTTGTTTCACTGCTACCCATAATAAATGCTGTAAGGTAGTCTGTACCTAATGCACTGTTACTCATAATGAATGCTGTTAAGTAGTATGCACATGACTTGTTGCACTGCTACCCTTAATGAATGCTCTTAGGTATGCTGTACATGATGCACTGCTACACTTAATGAATGCTGATAGGGTGTCTGTTCATGATTTGTTGCACTGCTACCCTTAATGAATGCTCTTAGGTAGGCTGTACATTATGCACTGCTACACATAATGAATGCTGTTAAGTAGTATGCACATGACTTGTTGCACTGCTACCCTTAATGAATGCTCTTAGGTATGCTGTACATGATGCACTGCTACACTTAATGAATGCTGATAGGGTGTCTGTTCATGATTTGTTGCACTGCTACCCTTAATGAATGCTCTTAGGTATGCTGTACATGATGCACTGCTACACTTAATGAATGCTGATAGGGTGTCTGTTCATGATTTGTTGCACTGCTAAACATAATGAATTCTGTTAGGTGGTATGTGCATTATGCACTGCTACACATAATGAATGCTGTTAGGTAGTCTGTACATGATTTGTTGCACTGCTACCCTTAATGAATGCTCTTAGGTAGGCTGTACATGATGCACTGCTACACTTAATGAATGCTGATAGGGTGTCTGTTCATGATTTGTTGCACTGCTAAACATAATGAATTCTGTTAGGTGGTATGTGCATTATGCACTGCTACACATAATGAATGCTGTTAAGACATCTGCACAAGATTTGTAGCACTGCTACACATAATGAATGAAGTTAGGTAGTCTGTACATGATGCACTGCTGCCCATAATAAATGCTGTAAGGTAGTCTGTACCTAATGCACTGTTACCCATAATGAATGCTTTTAGGTAGTCTGCAAATAATTTGTTGCACTGCTACCCATAATGAATGCTGTTAAGACATCTGCACATGATTTGTAGCACTGCTACACATAATGAATGCTGTTAAGACATCTGCACAAGATTTGTAGCACTGCTACACATAATGAATGCCATTAGGTAGTCTGTACATGATTTGTTGCACTGCTACTCATAGTGAATGCTGTTAGGTAGGCTGTACATGAAGCACTGCTACCTAAAATGAATGAATGCTGTTAGGTAGTCTGTACATGAAGCACTGCTGCCAATAATGAATGCTGTTAGGTAGTCTGCACATGATTTGTTGCACTGCTACCCATAATGAATGCTGTTAAGTAGTCTGTGGAAGAAGCACTGCTACCCATAATGAATGCTGTCAGGTAGTCTGTACATGAAGCACAGCTACCCATAATGAATGCTGTTAGATAGTCTGTAAAGGATGCAGTGCTACCTATAATGAATGCTCTTAGGTATTTTGTAGAAGGTTAGTTGCACTGCTACGCTTAATGAATGCTGTTAGGTAGTCCGTACATGAAGGACTGCTACCCATAATTAATGCTGTTAGGTAGTACATACATGATGGACTGCTACTCATAATGAATGCTGTCAGATAGTTTGTAAAGGATGCAGGCTACCTATAATGAATGCTGCTGGGTAGTCTGTAGAAGATTAGTTGCACTGCTACCCGTAATGAATGCTGATAGGTAGTCTGCACATGATGTGATGCACTGCTGCCAATAATGAATGCTGTTAGGTAGTCCACACATGATGTGATGCACTGCTACCCATAAAGATTCCTGTTAGGTAGTCTGTACATAGTTTGTTGCAGTGTTTCCCATAATGATTGCTGTTAGGTTATCTGTATATGATTTGTTGCCCTGCTACAAATAAGGAATGCTGTTAGGTAGTATATACATGATTTGCTGCACTGTTACCAATAATGAATGCTGTCAGGCAGTCTGTAGATGATGCACTGCTACTCATAATGAATGTTCTTAGGTAGTCTGTGTAGGATTTGTTACACTGATACCCATAATAAATACTGATAGGTAGTCTGTATATGATGTGTTGCACTGTTATATATAATGATTGCTGTTAGTCTGTAAATGATGCACTGATAACAATAATGAATGCTGTAAGGCAGTCTGCTCATGATATCTTGCACTGCTACCCATAAGCAATGCAGTTAGGTAGTCTGTACATGAAGCACTGCTACCCTTAATGAATGCTTATAGGTAGTCTGCACATGATTTTATGCACTGCTACACATAATGAATGCTGTTATGTAGTCTGTACATGAAGCAAAGCTACCAATAATGAATGCTGTTAGGTAGTCTGTACATGAAGCACTGCTACCCTTAATGAATGCTGTTAGGTAGTCTGCACATGATTTCTTGCACTGCTACACATAATGAATGCTGTTAGGTAGGCTGCACATGATGCACTGCTACCCATAATGAATGAAGTTAGGTAGTCTGTACATGAAGCACTGCTGCCCATAATGAATGCTGTTAGGTAGTCTGTACATGATTTGTTGCACTGCCACCCATAATGAATGCTCTTAGGTAGTCTGTACATGAAGCACTGCTACCCTTAATGAATGCTTATAGGTAGTCTGCACATGATTTTATGCACTGCTACCTAATGTGAATGCTGTTAGGTAGGCTGCACATGATGCACTGCTACCCATAATGAATGAAGTTAGGTAGTCTGTACATGAAGCGCTGCTACCCTTAATGAATGCTTATAAGTAGTTAGTACATGCTTTTTTGCACTGCTACACATAATGAATGCTGTTATGTAGTCTGTACATGAAGCAAAGCTACCAATAATGAATGCTGTTAGGTAGTCTTTAGAAGATTTGTTGCACTGTAATTCATAATGATTGCTGTTAGGTACTCTGCCCATGATGCACTGCTACCCATAAATGAATGCTGTTAGGTAGTCTGTGCAAGATTTGTTGCACTGCTACACATAATGAATGCTGTTAAGTAGTCTGTACAGGATGCACTGCTACCCATAACAAATGCAGTTAGGTAATCTGTACATGAAGCATTGCTACCCATAATGAATGCAGTTAGGTAATCTGTACATGAAGCACTGCTACCTATAATGAATGAAGTTAATCAGTCCGTACATGATTATTTGCACTGCTACCCATAATGAATGCTATTGGGTAGTCTGTACATGATGGACTGCTACTGATAATGAATGCTGTTAGGTAGTCTGTAAATGATTTGTTGCTCTGCTAATCATAATGAATGGTGTTAGGTAGTCTGTAAATGATTTGTTAAACTGCTACCCATAATGAATGCTTTTAGGTAATCTGTACATGATGCACTACTACCCGTAATGAATGCTGTTAGGAAGTCTGTACAAAATGCACTACTACCAATAATGAATGCTTTTACATAGTCCGTACATAATTTATTGCACTGCTACCCATAATGAATGCTTTTAGGTAGTCTCTACAGATTGCACTGCTACCCATAATGGATGCTGTTAGGTAGTCTGTACATGATTTGTTGCAATGTTACTAATAATGAATGCTGTCAGGTAGTCTCTACATGATGCAGTGCTACCCTTAATGAATGCTGTTAGGTAGTCTGTACATGATGCATAATGAATGCTGTTAGGTAGTCTGTACATGATGCACTGTTACTCATAATGAATGCTGTTAGGTAGTCTGTACATGATGCACTGTTACTCATAATGAATGCTGTTAGGTAGTCTGTACATGATGCACTGCTGCACATAATGAATGCTGTTAGGTCATCTGTACATAATGCACTACTACTCATAATGAATGCTGTTAGGTAGTCTATGCATGAAGCACTGCTACACATAATGAATGCTGTTAGGTAGTCTGTACATGATGCACTGCTACCCATAATGAATGCTGTTAGGTAGTCTGTACATGATGCACTGCTACTCATAATGAATGCTGTTAGGTAGTCTGTACATGATTTGTTGGAGTGTTTCCCATAATGAATGCTGTTAGGTCATCTGTACATGATTGTTGCCCTGCTACAAATAAGGAATGCTGTTAGGTAGTATGTATATGACTTGATGGACTGCTACAAATAATGAATGCTCTTAGGTAGTCTGCACATGATCTGTTGCACTGCTATCCTTAATGAATGGTGTTAGATAGTCTGTACATGATCTGTTCCACTGCTATCCTTAATGAATGCTGTTAGGCAGTCTGTACATGATTTGCTGCACTGTTATCCATAACGAATGCTGTTAGGCAGTCTGTAGATGATGCACTGCTAAGCATAATGAAGGCTGTCCGGTAGTCTATATATGAAGCACTGCTATCCATAATGAATGCTCTTAGATAGTCTACACATGATGCACTGCTATCCAAAATGAATGCTCTTAGGTAGTCTGTATATGATTTGTTGCACTGATACCCATAATAAATACTGATAGGTAGTCTGTATAAGATGTGTTGCACTTTTACCCATAATGATTGCTGTTAGTCTGTAAATGATGCACTGATAATAATAATGAATGTTGTAAGGTAGTCTGCACATGATATGCTGCACTGCTACCAAAATGAATGCTGTCAGGTAGTCTGTATATGATTTGTTACACTGATACCCATAATAAATACTGATAGGTAGTCTATATATGATGTGTTGCACTTTTACCCATAATGATTGCTGTTAGTCTGTAAATGATGCACTGACAACAATAATGAATGCTGTAAGGCAGTCTGCACATGATATCTTGCACTGCTACCCATAAGCAATGCAGTTAGGTAGTCTGTACATGAAGCACTGCTACCCTTAATGAATGCTTATAGGTAGTCTGCACATGATTTTATGCACTGCTACACATAATGAATGCTGTTATGTAGTCTGTACATCATTCACTGCTACCCATAATGAATGCTGTCAAGTAGTCTATACATGATTCACTGCTACCCATAATGAATGCTGTTAGGTAGTTTGTACATCTGTACATGAAGCACTGCTACCCATAATGGATGCTGTTAGGTAGTCTGTACATGATTTTAATGAATGCTCTTAGGTAGTCTGCACATGATGCACTGCTATCCATTGATGCACTGCTACACATAATGAATGCTGTTAAGTAGTCTGTACATCATTCACTGCTACCCATAATGAATGCTGTTAGGTAGTCTGTACATGAAGCAAAGCTACCAATAATGAATGCTGTTAGGTAGTCTTTAGAAGATTTGTTGCACTGTCATTCGTAATGATTGCTGTTAGGTACTCTGTCCATGATGCACTGCTACCCATAAATGAATGCTGTTAGGTAGTCTGTGCAAGATTTGTTGCACTGCTACTCATAATAAATGCTGTTAAGTAGTCTGTACAGGATGCACTGCTACCCATAATGAATGCAGTTAGGTAATCTGTACATGAAGCATTGCTACCCATAATGAATGAAGTTAGGTAGTCCGTTCATGATTTCTTCCACTGCTACCCATGATGAATGCTATTGGGTAGTCTGTACATGATGCACTGCTACAGATAATGAATGCTGTTAGGTAGTCTGTAAATGATTTGTTGCTCTGCTAATCATAATGAATGGTGTTAGGTAGTCTGTAAATGATTTGTTAAACTGCTACCCATAATGAATGATTTTAGGTAATCTGTACATGATGCACTACTACCCGTAATGAAAGCTGTTAGGAAGTCTTTAAAAAATGCACTACTTCCGATAATGAATGCTTTTACATAGTCCGTACATAATTTATTGCACTGCTACACATAATGGATGCTCTTAGGTAGTCTGTACCTGATTTCTTGCACTGCTACCAATTATGAATACTGTTAGGTAGTCTCTACATGATTTGTTGCAATGTTACTAATAATGAATGCTGTTAAATGATCTGTACATGATTTGTTGCACTGCTACCAGTAATGAATGCTAATGAATGCTGTTAGGTAGTCTGTATATGATTTGTTGCACTGATACCCATAATAAATACTGATAGGTAGTCTATATATGATGTGTTGCACTTTTACCCATAATGATTGCTGTTAGTCTGTAAATGATGCACTGATAACAATAATGAATGCTGTTAGGTAGTCTGTACATGATTTGTTGCACTGCTACCCATAAGCAGTGCAGTTAGGTAGTCTGTACATGAAGCACTGCTACCCTTAATTAATGCTGTTAGGTAGTCTGTACATGATTTGTTGCACTGCAACCCATAATGAATGCTGTTAAGTAGTCTGTACATGATGCAATGCTACTCATAATTAATGCTGTTAGGTAATCTGTACATGAAGCACTGCTACACATAATGAATGTTGTTAGGTGGAATGTTCTTGATTTGTTGTACTTTTACCAATAATGAATGTTGTTAAGTAGTCTGCACGTGATGCACTTCTACCAATAATGAATGCTGTTAGGTGGTCTGCACATGATGTGTTGCATTGCAACCCATACTGAATGCTGCTAGGAAGAATGTACATGACTTGTTGCAGTGATACCCATCATGAATGCTGTTAGGTAGTCTGTACATGACTTTTTGCTACCTATACTGAATGTTGTTAGGTAGTCTGCATATGATGCACCTCTACCCATAATAAATGCTGTTAGTTAGTCTGTACACAATTTCTTGCACTGCTAGAAATAACAATTGGTGTTAGGTAGTCTGTACAAGATGCACTACAACTTATAGCAAATACTCCTAGGTTGTCTGTATGTGACTTGTTGCACTGCTATCCATAATAAATGCTGTTAGGTAGTCTGTATTTGGTTTGCTGAACTGCTACCCATACTGAATGCTGTTAGGTAGTCTGTATATGATGCACTGCTACCCATAATGAATGCTGTTATGCAGTATATGTTTGACTAACTACCCATAATGAATGCTGCTGAGTAGTCTGTGTAAGGTGCACATCTACTCATAATGAATGCTGTTAGGTAGTCTTTATAAGATGCATTACTACCCATAATGAATATTGTTAGGTAGTCTGTAGATGATGTAATGTTAACAATAGTGAATGCTGTTAGGTAGGCTGCACATGAATTGTTGCACTGCTTCTCCTAATAAATGCTGTTAGGCAGTCAGTAGATGATGCAATGCTACCAATAACAAATGCTGGTAGGTAGTCTGTACATGAATTATTGCCCTGCTCCCCACAATGATTGCTGTTAGGTAGTAGGTACATTACTTGTTGCACTGCTACCAATAATGAATGTTGTTAGGTAATATATACATGATGCATTGATACCCTTAACAGATACTGTTAGGTAGTCTACAAATAATTTATTGCCTTGCTACCCATAACAAATACTGTTAGGCAGTCTATGAAAGATGCACTGCTACCCATAATTCATGCTGTTAGGTAGCCTGTACTTGATTTGTTGCACTGCTACCAATAATGAATGCTGTTAGGTAGTCTGTACATGATTTGTTGCACTGATACCCATAATAAATGCTGTAAGGTAGTCTGTACCTAATGCACTGATACTCATAATGAATGGTGTTAGGTAGTCTGCACATGGTTTATTGCACTGCTACCCTTAATGAATGCTGTTAGGTAGGCAGTACATGATATACTGCTGCACATAATGAATGCTGATAGGGTGTATGTACATGATCTGTTGCACTGCTACCCAAAATGAATGCTGCAGGGTAGTCTGCACATGATATGTTGCACTGCTTCCATTAATTAATGCTGTTAGGTAGTCTGTACATGATTTGTTTCACTGCTACCCATAATAAATGCTGTAAGGTAGTCTGTACTTAATGCACTGTTACCCATAATGAATGCTGTTAGGCAGTATGCACATGACTTGTTGCACTGCTACCCTTAATGAATGCTCTTAGGTAGGCTGTACATGATGCACTGCTGCACATAATGAATGCTGATAGGGTGTCTGTTCATGATTTGTTGCACTGCTAAACATAATGAATTCTGTTAGGTGGTATGTGCATTATGCACTGCTACACATAATGAATGTTAACACATCTGCACAAGATTTGTGGCACTGCTACACATAATAAATGTCATTAGGTAGTCTGTACATGATTTGTTGCACTGCTACTCATAACTAATGCTGTTAGGTAGTCTGTACAGGATGCACTGCTACCCATAATTAATGCTGTTAGGTGGTGTCTACATGATGCATTGCTATCCGTAATGAATGTTGTTAGGTAGTCTGCGCATGCTTTTTGCACTGCTACCCAATATGAATGTTGTTAGGAAGGCTGTACATGATGCACTGCTACACATAATGAATACTGTTAAGTAGTCTGTACAGGATGCACTGCTACCCATAATGTCTGCAGTTAGGTAATCTGTACATGAAGCACTGCTACCCATGATGAATGAAATTAGGTAGTCCGTACATGATTTGTTGCGCTGCTACCCATAGTGAAAGCTATTAGGTAGTCTATGCATGATGCACTGCTACCAATAATGAATACCATTAGGTAGTCTTTATATGATTTGTTGCTCTGCTAATCATAATGAATGGTGTTAGGTAGTCTGTACATGGTTTGTTAAACTGCTACCCATAATGAATGCTTTTAGGTAATCTGTACATGATGCACTACTACCCGTAATGAATGCTGTTAGGAATACTGTACAAAATGCACTACTACCAATAATGAATGCTTTTATGAAGTCTGTACATGTTTTATTGCACTGCTACCCATAATGAATACCGTTAGTCTGTATGTGATGCACTGCTACCAATAATGAATGCTGCTTGTTAGTCTCTACACATTTTGTTGCACTGCTACCCATAATGAATGCTGTTATGCAGTCTGTACATTATATGTTTCACTAACTGCTCATAATGAATGCTGTTGAGTAGTCTGTGTATGTTGCACATCTACCCATAAAGAATGCTGTTAGGTAGTCTGTGTAAGTTGCATTGCTACCCATATTAAATGTTGTTAGGTAGCTTGTACATGATGCAATGCTTCATTTAATAAATGCTGTTAGGTAGTCAGTACATGATTTGTTGCACTGATACCCATAATAAATACTGTAAGGTATTTTGTACCTAATGCACTGTTACCCATAATGAATGCTGTTAGGTATTCTGCAGATGATTTATTGCACTGCTACCCTTAATGAATGCTGTTAAGTAGGCTGTACATGATGCACTGCTACACATAATGAATTCTGATAGGGTGTCTGTTCATGATTTGTTGCACTGCTACACATAATGAATACTGTTAGGTGGTGTCTACATGAGTCATTGGTACCCATAATGAATGCTGTTAGGTAGTCTGTGCATGATTTGTTGCACTGCTACCTATAGCGAATGATGTTAGGTAGGCTGTACATGATGCACTGCTACCCTTAATGAATACTGTTAAGTAGTCTGTACAGGATGCACTACTACCCATAATGAATGCTGTTCGGTAGGCTGTACATGAAGCACAACTGCCAATAATGAATGCTTATAGGTAGTCTGTACATGATTTGTTGCACTGCTACCCATAATGAATGCTGTTAAGTAGTCTGTGGAAGAAGCACTGCTACCCATAATGAATGCTGTTAGGTAGTTTCTACATGATGTGCTGCTACTAATAATGAATGCTGTTAGGTAGTCCGTACATGATGTGATGCACTGCTACCAATAATGAATGCTTATAGGCAGTCTGTACATGATTTGTTGCACTGCTACCCATAATGAATGCTGTTAAGTAGTCTGTGCAAGAAGCACTGTTACCCATAATGAATGCTGTTAGGTAGTCTGTAAAAGATGCAGTGCTACCTATAATGAATGCCCTTAGGTAGTCTGTAGAAGGTTAGTTGCACTGCTACCCGTAATGGATGCTGTTAGGTAGTCTTTACATGATGTGATGCACTGCTGCCAATAATGAATGCTGTTAGGTAGTCCGTACATGATGTAATGCACTGCTACCAATAATGAATGCTGTTACTTAGTCCGTACATGATGTGATGCACTGCTACCCTTAATGAATGCTGTTAGGTAGTCTGCACATGATGTAATTCTACCAATAATGAATGCTGTTAGGTTAACTGCAAATGAATTGTTGCACTGCTTCCCATAATAAATGCTGTTAGGTAGTCTGTGAATGATGTACTGCTACACATATTTCATGCTGTTAGGTAGCCTGTACTTAATTTGTTGCACTGCTATCAATAATGAATGGTGTTAGGTAGGCTGTACATGATGCACTGCTGCACATAGTGAATTCTGATAGGGTGTCTGTACATGATTTGTTGCACTTCTACCCATAATGAATGCTGTAAGGTAGTCTGCACATGATATGTTGCACTGCTTCCAATAATGAATGCAGTTAGGTAGTCTGTACATGATTTGTTGCACTGCTACCCATAATGAATGCTGTTAGGTAGTCTGTACATGATTTGTTGCACTGCTACCAATAATGAATGCTGTTAGGTAGTCTGTACATGATTTGTTGCACTGCTACCCATAATGAATGCTGTAAGGTAGTCTGCACATGATATGTTGCACTGCTACCAGAATGAATGCTGTTAGGTAGTCTGTACATGATTTGTTGCACTGTTACCAATAAGCAATGCAGTTAGGTAGTCTGTACATGATGCACTGCTGCACATAATGAATGCTGTTAGGTAGTCTGTACATGATGCACTGTTACTCATAATGAATGCTGTTAGGTATGCTGTACATGATGCACTGCTGCACATAATGAATGCTGTTAGGTAGTCTGTACATGACTTGTTGCACTGCTACCCTTAATGAATGCTCTTAGGTATGCTGTACATGATGCACTGCTACACATAATGAATGCTGATAGGGTGTCTGTTCATGACTTGTTGCACTGCTACCCTTAATGAATGCTCTTAGGTATGCTGTACATGATGCACTGCTACACTTAATGAATGCTGATAGGGTGTCTGTTCATGATTTGTTGCACTGCTAAACATAATGAATTCTGTTAGGTGGTATGTACATTATGCACTGCTACCCATAATGAATGCTGTTAAGTAGTATGCACATGACTTGTTGCACTGCTACCCTTAATGAATGCTCTTAGGTATGCTGTACATGATGCACTGCTACACATAATGAATGCTGATAGGGTGTCTGTTCATGACTTGTTGCACTGCTACCCTTAATGAATGCTCTTAGGTGGTATGTATATTATGCACTGCTACACATAATGAATGCTGTTAGGTAGTCTGTTCATGATTTGTTGCACTGCTAAACATAATGAATGAAGTTAGGTAGTCCGTGCATGATTTGTTGCACTGCTACACATAATGAATGCTGTTAAGACATCTGCACAAGATTTGTAGCACTGCTACACATAATGAATGCCATTAGGTAGTCTGTACATGATTTGTTGCACTGCTACTCATAGTGAATGCTGTTAAGACATCTGCACATGATTTGTGGCAATGTTACACATAATGAATGCTGTTAAGACATCTCCACATGATTTGTGGCACTGCTACACATAATGAATAATGTTAGGTATTCTGCTCATGATTTGTTGCACTGCTACTCATAACTAATGCTGTTAGGTAGTCTGTACGGGATGCACTGCTACCCATAATTAATGCTGTTAGGTAGTTTGTACATGATGCACTCCTACCTATAATGAATGTTGTTAGATAGTCTGTACATAATGCACTGCTACCCAATATGAATGTTGTTAGGTAGTCCGTACATGATTTGTTGCGCTGCTACCCATAGTGAATGCTATTAGGTAGTCTATGCATGATGCACTGCTACCAATAATGAATGCTGCTTGTTAGTCTTTATATGATTTGTTGCTCTGCTAATCATAATGAATGGTGTTAGGTAGTCTGTACATGGTTTGTTAAACTGCTACCCATAATGAATGCTTTTAGGTAATCTGTACATGATGCACTACTACCCGTAATGGAAGTCTGTACAAAATGCACTACTACCAATATTGAATGCTTTTATGAAATCTGTACATGTTTTATTGCACTGCTACCCATAATGAATGCTGTTAGGTAGTCTGTATATGATGTACTGCTACCAATAATGAATGCTGCTTGTTAGTCTCTACCCAATTTGTTGCACTGCTACAATAAAGAATGCTGTTATGCAGTCTGTACATTATATGTTTCACTAACTGCTCATAATGAATGCTGTTGAGTAGTCTGTGTATGTTGCACATCTACCCATAAAGAATGCTGTTAGGTAGTCTGTATACGTTGCATTCCTACTCATAATGAATGTTGTTACGTAGCTTGTACATGATGTAATCCTACCAATAATGAATGCTCTTAGGTAGTCTGCATATGATTTCTTGCACTGCTACCCTTAATGAATGCTGTTAAGTAGGCTGTACATGATGCACTGACTGCTACCCATAATGAATTCTGATAGGGTGTCTGTACATGATTTGTTGCACTGCTACCCATAATGAATACTGTTAGGTGGTGTCTACATGAGTCATTGGTACCCATAATGAATGCTATTAGGTAGTCTGCGCATGATTTGTTGCACTGCTACCTATAGTGAATGCTGTTAGGTAGGCTGTACATGATGCACTGCTACCCTTAATGAATACTGTTAAGTAGTCTGTACATGATGCACTACTACCCATAATGAATGCAGTTATTTAATCTGTATATGAAGCACTGCTACACATCATGAAAAAAAGTTAGGTAGTCTGTACATGATTTGTTTCACTGCTACCCATAATGAATGCTATTAGGTAGTCTGTACATGATGCACTACTGCCCATAATGAATGCTTTTAGGTAGTCTGTAAATGATTTATTGCACTGCTAATCATAATAGGTTCATAGGTTGGTACTAGGCTATCAGCCCTAGGGCCTATACAAGCCTAGCCATAACAATTCCCTGGCTATTTCTTCCCACATTATTTACTTTAATGAATGGTGTTGGGTAGTCTATACATGATTTGTTAAACTGCTACCCATAATTTATGCTTTTAGGTAATCTGTATATGATGCACTGCTACCCGTAATCAATGCTGTTAGAAAGTCTGTACAAAATGCATTACTACCAATAATAAATGCTTGTACATAGTCTGTAAATGATTTATTGCACTGCTACCCATAATGAATGCTGTTATGTAGTCTGTACATGATTTGTAGCACTGCTACCAATAATGAATGCTGTTAGGTAGTCTGTACATGATTTGTTGCAATGTTACCAATAATGAATGCTGTTAAATTGTCTGTACATGATTTTTTGCACTGCTACCGATAATTAATGCTCTTAGGAAGTCAGTAAAGGTGGGAGGTTGGCATAATGGTTAAGGTGTTTACCTTACAGATACATGGTGCAGGGTTTGATTCTCATACGGGGTAATTGGCTAGGCTTAAAATGACCCACAAAGGCAGTTAGCCTAGTACTAATATATGAGTCTATGAATCGATCACTCTAATGAATGCTGTTAGGTCGTCTGTATATAATGCACTGCTACCCATGATGAATGCTGTTAGGTAGTCTGTACATGATTTGTTGCACTGCTACCAATAATGAATGCAGTTAGGTAGTCTATACATGATTTGTTGAAATGCTACCAAAAATGAATGTTGTTAACTAGTGTGTACATGGTTTGTTGCACTGCTATCAAAAATGAATGCTCTTAGGAAATCAGTAAAGAATGCACTGCTTCCCATAATGAATACTGTTAGGTAGTCTGTACATAATGCACTGCTACCTGTAATGAATGCTGTTATGTATTCTGTAAATGATTTCTTACCCTGTTACCAATAATGAATACTATAAGGTAGTCTGTGCATGATTTCTTGCACTGCTACACATAATGACTGCTGTTAGATACTCAGTACATGATTTACATAATTTGTTGCCCTGCTACCAATAATAAATTATGTCAGGTAGTCTGTACATGATACATTGGCACACTTAATGAATGGTGTTAGGCAGTCTGTACACAATCTGTTGCACTGCTACCCATAATGAATGCTGTTATGCAGTCTGTACATTATATGTTTGACCAACTACTCATAATGAACTCTGTTGAGTAGTCTGTGTATGGTTCACATCTACCCATAAAGAATGCTGTTAGGTAGTCTGTGTAAGATGCATTGCTACAAATAATGAATGCTGTTAGGTAGTCTGTACATGATGTGATACACTGCTACCAATAATGAATGCTGTTAGGTAGTCTGTACATGATGTGATGCACTGCTACCCTTAATGAATGCTGTTAGGTAGTCAGTACATGATGCAATGCTACCAATAACAAATGTTGGTAGGTAGTCTGTACATGATTTATTGCCCTACTACCCACAATGATTGCTGTTAGGTAGTAGGTACATTACTTGTTGCACTGCTACCAATAAGAAATGCTGTTAGGTAGTATGTACATGATGCATTGATACCCATAACGGATACTGTTAGGTAGTCTAAAATAATTTGTTCCATTGCTACCCATAACAAATACTGTTTTGTAGTCTGTGAATGATGCACTGCTACCCATAATATTCATGCTGTTAGGTAGCCTGTACTTGATTTGTTGCACTGCTACCAATAATGAATGCTGTTAGGTAGTCTGTACATGATTTGTTGCAATGTTACCCATAATAAATGCTGTAAGGTAGTCTGTACCTAATGCACTGTTACCCATAATGAATGCTGTTAGGTAGTCTGCACATGATGCACTGCTACCCATAATGAATGCTGACAGGGTGTCTGTACATGATCTGTTGCACTGCTGCCCATAATGAATGCTTTTAGGTATTCTGCACATGATGTATTGCACTACTACCCTTAAAGAATGCTGTTAAGTTGGCTGTACATATTGCACTGCTACACATAATGAATTCTGATTGGGTGTCTGTACATGATTTGTTGCACTGCTACCCTTAATGAAAGCTGTTAAGTAGGCTGTACATGATGCACTGCTACACATAATGAATTCTGATAGGGTGTCTGTACATGATTTGTTGCACTGCTGCCCATAATGAATGCTGTAAGTTGGTATGTACATTATGCACTGCTATGCATAATGAATGCTGTTAAGACGTCTGCACATGATTTGTGGCACTGCTACCCATAATTAATGCTTTTAGGTAGTCTGTACAGGATGCACTGCTACCCATAATGAATGCTGTTATTTGGTGTTTAAGTGATGAATTGCTACCCATAATGAATTCTGTTAGGTAGTCAGCTCATGATTTTTTGCACTGCTACCTAATGTGAATGCTGTTAGGTAGGCTGCACATGATGCACTGCTACCCATAATGAATGCTGTTAGGTAGTCTGTACATGATTTGTTGCACTGCCACCCATAATGAATGCTAAGTAGTCTGTGGAAGAATCACTGCTATCCATAATGAATTCTGTTAGGTATTCTGTAAAGAATGCACTGCTACCCATAATGAATGCTGTCAGGTAGTCTCTACATGATGCAGTGCTACCCTTAATGAATGCTGTTAGGTAGTCCGTACATGATGTGATGCACTGCTACCAATAATGAATGCTTATAGGTAGTCTGTACATGATGTGATGCACTGCTACCCATAATGATTGCTGTTAGGTAGTCTATGCATGAAGCACTGCTACCCATAATGATTGCTGTTAGGTAGTCTATGCATGAAGCACTGCTACCCATAATGATTGCTGTTAGGTAATCTATGCATGATGCACTGCTACCCATATTGAATGCTGTTAGGTAGTCTGTACATGATTTGTTGGAGTGTTTCCCATACTGAATGCTGTTAGGTCATCTGTACATGATTTGTTACCATGCTACAAATAAGAAATGCTGTTAGGTAGTATGTACATGACCTGATGGACTGCTACAAATAATGAATGCTCTTAGGTAGTCTGTACATGATTTGTTGCACTGTTATCAATAATGAATGCTGTTAGGCAGTCTGTAGATGATGCACTGCTAAGCATAATGAATGCTGTTCGGTAGTCTGTATATGAAGCACTGCTATCCATAATGAATGCTCTTAGATAGTCCACATATGATGCACTGCTATCCAAAATGAATGCTGTCAGGTAGTCTGTATATGATTTGTTACACTGATACCCATAATAAATACTGATAGGTAGTCTATATATGATGCACTGCTACCAATAATGAATACTGTTAGTCTTTAAATGATTTGTTGCACTGCTACCAATAATTAATGCTGTCAGGTAGTCTGCTCATGATTTGTTAAACTGCTACCCATATGTATGCTGTTAGGTTGTCTGTACATGATGCACTACTACCCTTAATGAATGGTAGTCTGTACATGCTTTTTGCACTGCTACCAATATTGAATGCTTTTATGAAATCTGTACATGTTTTATTGCACTGCTACCCATAATGAATGCTGTTAGGTAGTCTGTATATGATGTACTGCTACCAATAATGAATGCTGCTTGTTAGTCTCTACCCAATTTGTTGCACTGCTACAATAAAGAATGCTGTTATGCAGTCTGTACATGATGTTTCACTGCTACCCTTAATGAATGCTGTTAGGTAGTCTGTGCAAGATTTGTTGCACTGCTACCCATAATGAATGCTGTTCAGTAGTCTGTATATGACGCACTGCTATCCATAATGAATGCAGTTAGGTAGTCTGTACATGATGTATTGCTACCCATAATGAATGCTCTTAGGTAGTCCGTTCATGATTTGTTCCATTGCTATCCATAATAAATACTATTAGGTAGTTTGTGCATGATTTACTGCTACCCATATGTATGCTGTTAGGTTGTCTGTACATGATTTGTTGCAATGCTAATGAATACTGTTAGGTGGGGTGCACAGTCATGGAGTACCATAATGAATGGTGTTAGGTAGTCTGTACATGATTTGTTAAACTGCTACCTATAATGAATTCTTTTAGGTAATCTGTACAAGATGCACTACTACCCGTAATGAAAGCTGTTAGGTAGTTTATACATGATGCACTCCTACCTATAATGAATGTTGTTAGATAGTCTGTACATAATGCACTCCTACACATAATGAATGCTGTTAGGTAGTCTGTACATGATTTGTTGCACTGCTACCCATAATGAATGCTATTAGGTAGTCTATACATGATGCACTGCTACCAATAATGAATGCTGTTAGGTAGTCTGTAAATGATTTGTTGCTCTGCTAATCATAATGAATGGTGTTAGGTAGTCTGTACATGATTTGTTAAACTGCTACCCATAATGAAGGATTTTAGGTAATCTGTACATGATGCACTACTACCCGTAATGGAAGTCTGTACAAAATGCACTACTACTGATAATGAATGCTTTTACATAGTCTGTAAATGATTTATTGCACTGCTACCCATAATGAATGCTGTTATGTAGTCTGTACAGAATGCACTGCTACCAATAATGGATGCTGTTTGGTAGTCTGTACTTGATTTGTTGCACTGCTACCAATAATGGATGCTGTTAGGTAGTCTGTACCTGATTTCTTGCACTGCTACCAATAATGAATGCTGTTAGGCAGTCTGTACATGATTTGTAGCACTGCTACCAATAATGAATGCTGTTAGGTAGTCTGTACATGATTTGTTGCACTGCTACCAATAATGAATGCTGTTAGGTAGTCTGTACATGATTTGTTGCACTTTTACCTATAATGATTGTTGTTAGTCTGTAAATGATGCACTGATAACAATAATGAATACTGTAAGGTACTCTGTACATGATTTGTTGCACTGCTACTCTTAAGCAATGCTGTTAGGTAGTCTGTACATGAAGCACTGCTACCCTTAATTAATGCTGTTAGGTAGTCTGTACATGATTTGTTGCACTGCAACCCATAATGAATGCTGTTAAGTAGTCCGTACATGATGCAATGCTACCCATAATTAATGCTGTTAGGTAATCTGTACATGAAGCACTGCTACACATAATTAATGCTGTTAGGTGGAATGTTCTTGATTTGTTGTACTTTTACCAATAATGAATGTTGTTAAGTAGTCTGCACATGATGCACTTCTAACAATAATGAATGCTGTTAGGTGGTCTGCACATGATGTGTTGCATTTCAACCCATACTGAATGCTGCTAGGAAGAATGTACATGACTTGTTGCAGTGATACCCATAATGAATGCTGTTAGGTAGTCTGTAAATGAGTTTTTGCTACCCATACTGAATGTTGTTAGGTAGTCTGCATATGATGCACTGCTACCCATAATAAATGTTGTTAGTTAGTCTGTACACAATTTCTTGCACTGCTAGCAATAACAATTGGTGTTAGGTAGTCTGTACAAGATGCACTGCAACTCATAACGAATACTCTTAGGTTGTCTGTACATGACTTGTTGCACTGCTACCCATAATAAATGCTGTTACGTAGTCTGTATTTGGTTTGTTGAACTGCTACCCATACTGAATGCTGTTAGGTAGTCTGTATATGATGCACTGCTACCCAAAATGAATGCTGTTATGCAGTCTGTACATTATATGTTTGACTAACTACCCATAATGAATGCTGCTGAGTAGTCTGTGTAAGGTGCACATCTATCCATAATGAATGCTGTTAGGTAATCTTTATAAGATGCATTACTAACCATAATGAATATTGTTAGGTAGTCTGTAGATGATGTAATGTTAACAATAGTGAATGCTGTTAGGTAGGCTGCACATGAATTGTTGCACTGCTTCTCCTAATAAATGCTGTTAGGTAGTCAGTACATGATGCAATGCTGCCAATAACAAATGCTGGTAGGTAGTCTGTACATGAATTATTGCCCTGCTCCCCACAATGATTGCTGTTAGGTAGTAGGTACATTACTTGTTGCAGTGCTACCAATAATGAATGCTGTTAGGTAATATGTACATGATGCATTGATACCCATAACGGATACTGTTAGGTAGTCTACAAATAATTTATTGCATTGCTACCCATAACAAATACTGTTAGGCAGTCTATGAATGATGCACTGCTACCCATAATTCATGCTGTTAGGTAGCCTGTACTTGATTTGTTGCACTACTACCAATAATGAATGCTGTTAGGTAGTCTGTACATGATTTGTTGCACTGATACCCATAATAAATGCTGTAAGGTAGTCTGTACCTAATGCACTGATACTCATAATGAATGGTGTTAGGTAGTCTGCACATGATTTATTGCACTGCTACCCTTAATGAATGCTGTTAGTTAGGCTGTACATGATGCACTGCGACCCATAATGAATGCTGACAGGGTCTCTGTACATGATTTTTTGCACTGCTACCCATAATGAATGCTGTTAGGTGCTATGTACATTATGCACTGCTATGCATAATGAATGCTGTTAAGACAGCTGCACATGATTTGGGGCATTGCTACCCATAATTAATGCTGTTAGGAGGTCTGTACAGGATGCACTGCTACCCATAATGAATGCTGTTAGGTGGTGACTACATGATGCATTGCTACCCATAATGAATGCAGTTAGGTAGTCTGTATATGATGCACTGCTACCCTTAATGAATGCAGTTAGGTAGTCTTTACATGAAGCACTGCTACCCCTAATTAATGCTATTAGGTAGGCTGTACATGAAGCACTGCTGCTAATAATGAATGCTGTTAGGTAGTCTGTACATGATTTGTTGCATTGCAACCCATAATGAATGCTGTTAAGTAGTCTGTAGAAGAAGCACTGCTACCCATAATGAATGCCGTTAGGTAGTCTGTACATGAAGCACAGCTACCCATAATGAATGCTGTCAGGTAGTCTCTACATGATGCACTGCTACTCATAATGAATGCTGTTAGATAGTCTGTAAAGGATGCAGTGCTACCAATAATGAATGCTGTTAGATAGTCTGTAAAGGATGCAGTGCTATCCATAATGAATGCTCTTAGGTAGTCTGTAGAAAATTAGTTGCACTGCTACCCATAATGAATGATGTTAGGTAGTCCGTACATGATGTGATGCACTGCTACCAATAATGAATGCAGTTAGGTAGTCCGTACATGATTTGTTGCACTGTTACCAATAATGAATGCTGTTAGGTAGTCTGTACATAATGTGATGAACTGCTACCAATAATGAATGCTGTTAGGTAGTCTGTACATGATGCACTGCTACCAATAATGAATGCTGTTAGGTAGTCTGTACATGATATGTTGCAATGCTACTAGTATTGAATGCTGTTAGGTAGTCTGTACATGATGTGATGCACTGCTATCCTTAATGAATGCTGTTAGGTAGTCTGTACATGATGTGATGCACTGCTATCCATAAAGAATGCTGTTAGGTAGTCTGCACATGATGCACTGTTACCCAAAATGAATGCTCTTAGGTAGTCTGTATATGATTATTTGTCCTGATGCCCATAATAAAAACTGATAGGTAATCTGTATAAGATGTGCTGCACTTTTACCCATAATGATTGTTGTTAGTCTGTAAATGATGCACTGATAACAATAATGAAAGCTGTAAGGTAGTCTGCACATGATATGTTGCACTGCTACCAGAATGAATGCTGTTAGGTAGTCTGTACATGATGCACTGATACCCATAATGAATGCTGTTAGGTAGTCTGTACATGAAGCACTGCTACCCATAATGGATGCTGTTTGGTGGAATGTTCCTGATTTTATTGTACTTTTACCAATAATGAATGTTGTTAAGTAGTCTGCACGTAATGCACTGCTACCAATAATAAATGTTGTTAGGTGGTCTGCACATGATGTGTTGCATTGCAACCCATACTGAATGCTGCTAAGTAGAATGTACATGACTTGTTGCAGTGATACCCATAATGAATGCTGTTAGGTAGTGTGTACATGATGCACTGCTACCCATAATGAATGCTGTTAGGAAGTCTTTAGAAGATTTGTTACACTGTCACTCGTAATGAATGCAGTTAGGTAATCTGTACATGAAGCACTGCTACCCATAATGAATGAAGTTAGGTAATCTGTACATGAAGCAGTGCTACCCATAATGAATGTTGTTAGGTAGTCTGTAAATGATTTGTTGCACTGCTAATCATAATGAATGGTGTTAGGTAGTCCGTACATGATGTGATGCACTGCTACCAATAATGAATGCAGTTAGGTAGTCTGTACATGATGTGATGCACTGCTACCAATAATGAATGCTGTTAGGTAGTCTGTACATGATGTGATGCACTGCTACCAATAATGAATGCTGTTCGGTAGTCTGTACATGATGTGATGCACTGCTACCAATAATGAATGCTGTTAGGTAGTCTGTACATGATGTGATGCACTGCTACCCTTAATGAATGATGTTAGGTAGTCCGTACATGATGTGATGCACTGCTACCAATAATGAATGCTGTTAGGTAATCTGCACATGATGCACTGCTACCCATAATGAATGTTCTTAGATAGTCTGTATATATTTTTTTTGCACTGATACCCATAATAAATACTGATAGATAGTCTGCATAAGATTTGCTGCACTTTTACCCATAATGATTGCTGTTAGTCTGTAATTCATGCACTGATAACAATAATGAATGCTGAAAGGGAGTATGCACATGATATGCTGCACTGCTACCAGAATTAATGCTGTTAAGTAGTCTGTACATGATGCACTGATACCCATAATGAATGCTGTTAGGTAGTCTGTACATGAAGCACTGCTACCCATAATGGATGCTGTTTGGTGGAATGTTCCTGATTTTATTGTACTTTTACCAATAATGAATGTTGTTAAGTAGTCTGCACGTAATGCACTGCTACCAATAATAAATGCTGTTAGGTGGTCTGCACATGATGTGTTGCATTGCAACCCATACTGAATGCTGCTAAGTAGAATGTACATGACTTGTTGCAGTGATATCCATAATGAATGCTGTTAGGTAGTCTGTACATGATACACTGCTGCCAATAATGAATGCTGTTAGGTAGTCTGTACATGATGTGATGCACTGCTATCCATAACGAATGCTGTTAGGTAGTCTGTACATGATTCATTGCATGCTACCAGTATTGAATGCTGTTAGGTAGTTTGTACATGATGCACTGCTATGCATAATGAATGCTTTTAGGTAGTCTGTGCATGATTTGTTGCACTGCTATGCATACTGAATTCTGTTAGGTAGTCTGTACATGAAGCACTGCTACCAATAATGAATGCTGTTTGGTAGTCTGCACCTAATGCACTGTTACCCATAATGAATGCTGTTAGGTAGTCTGTACAGGATGCACTGCTACCCATAATGCGTGCTGTTAGTCTGTACAGGATGCACTGCTACCCATAATAATTGCAGTCAGGTAGTCTGTACAGGATGCACTGCTACCCATAATGAATATAGTTAGGTAGTCTGTACATCATTTGTTGCACTGCAACCCCATAATGACTCTGGAATCAAAGATAAACTTACTAAGCTGGGCATTAATCCCTATGTCACCTGAGTGGTTTATTGACAGAACCCACACTGTAAAAGTAGCCGACTCCAAATCCAGCTCCAGACTAGTGACAAGTGGAGTTCCTCAGGATTCAGTCCTGGGACTGTTCTTGTTTGGCATCTACTTTTCTGAAGTACAGGCCAGCACTTAGGGACTCTAGCTAACAAAGTTCACAGATGATTGCAAATTGGGAACCATTATTGAATCCCCAAATGATGTGGGTATTCTAGGTTTATAGGTTCATAGGTTCATAGGTAGGTACTGGGCTATCTGCCCGAAGGCATATATTAGCCCAGCCACATTGTGTGGTATTCACTGCCCCTTTGATTAGTTCCCTAGGCCCTTGATCTAGCAGCTAGTACCCTTGGCCCCTATCTAGTAGAGCTGTTGGTATGATTCCTGGTGTGAACTTTCTGTTACCCATCCACTCATCAAGGTTCCTCTTGAAGAGTGATAGTGAGGGGCTCTGTCTTATGTAGATCGGGACCTTGTTCCATAGCAAAGGAAGTCTTTGCGAAGGGAATCTATCCCTCCAGCATGTTCTATTCATTGTTGTGCTGAGGTTTATATCCCTAGAGCGTGTAACTCAAGTGGATTTGGTTTTGCTAAGATGGAGCATGTTCAACAGTTCTGGGTTGGACATGGCTCTGTATGTTAGACAGAGATCGCCTCTGAGAAGGCAGTATTCCAATAGAGAAAAGCCTTAGTTTTTTCAATCGTGCTGCATAGGGCAACTGTTTGAGGCCAGTAATCCTCCTCGTTAGGTACCTTTGTGGTCTCTCCAGCTGCTGGAGATGTCTAGCCAGGTACATTCCAATTGGTGCATTGTACTCAATAATGGGTCTGATGAGGGAAGAGTAGAGGGGCACCATTACATCCTTAGATCTTGATGTGAACCCTTTCATGATCAGATGGGTCACATAGAAGGATTTTCTAACCACCTTGGCAACATGGTTATCAAAGGAAAGCTGACTATCTACTTGGGTCCCTAGATCCCTTATTACTACTTCAGATTTCAGGGGGTTACCTTATATGTGGCAGTTCGCAGATACTCTGTTTTTTCCAACGGGGATTACTATGCATTTTTTAGCATTTAGCTTGAGACCATGGCTTTGACACCATGCATCAGTCTCATTAAGGCCCTTCTGGAGGATATCCATGTCGGCCGGAGACTCTATTATAGCACCCAGTTTGCAGTCATCCGCAAACTTGGTCAGCCACAGCCATTCAGTGTTTGCCTGTACTTCAGGGAAGTATATGCCAAACAGGAGGGGCCCCAGGACAGAGCCCTGAGGCACACCGCTCATTACTGGTCTGGATTCGGACATAGATCCCACTACTCTTACTTTGTGGGATCTTTCTGAGTGCCAGTTTGCGATCCATCTTGTGACGTAAGGGTTTATACCCAGGTTGGTGAGTTTATCAATAATACCCGAATGGGGAATGGTGTCAAATGCTTTAGCAAGGTCAAGGTAAGCCGTGTGTACCTTCTTTCCCTTATCTATAGCCTGAGTAACTGTCTCAAAGAAGTCCACCAGGTTTAGGAGGCATGATCTGCCCTTGATGAAGCCGAACTGTGTGGGGTTATGTGTTTGGAGGTTCCCAATCTCTCCAATTATGAGTTCCATAATGATTCGCTCCATTGCCTTACAGATTAGACTGGTCAGGCTTATTGGTCAGTAGTTCCCAGGGTCAGTTGTGGGCCCACCCTTGTGCAGTGGAACCACTGTTGCTGTGCACCATTCTATGGGCACATATCCTGTCGAGAGGCTGAGACTGAACAGGGTATTCAGATGCAGGGTTAATTCATTTTGGAGCTCATGTATGACACAGCCCGGGACACCAATTGGTCCCATGGAGACAGGGTTTTTAGCTTTAGACAGAGCCTTATTAACCAATGTATCAGTACTAATCAGAGTTACACAATCCCCTGGAATAGTAATAGGCCCTGTAGGTGGGTGGGGGGGGATTTGCACTGAACCTGTCAGACAAGATGTTGGCAATGTCAGTGGGGTCAATGTATTTTGTTCCATTTTGTATTAGCTCAGAACAGACCTGAGCATTGCCATTTAGGTTTTTGACATAACCATAGAAGGCCTTATGGTTATCCTTGGCATCCTTGGCAACTTTCTTTTCGAAATTGGCTTTAGTTGACTTGATGAGGGCCCTCAATTTCTTACTAAAGCTGATCAGGGAAGATTTTTCTACTTGAGATTTGGTCTTTTGTGTATAAGTCTCCTCCTTTTATTGTATAGTTTGTTTCTGGCCGGGGTCCACCAGACTGGTATCTTCTTGCTTGAGGAAGGAGTCTTGGTTTTATTTGGGATAGCACGGTCCATGCAATCCTGAAGATGTATATCAAGTATCTTGGTGTAGGATTCTGCATCCTGGATATCATTATCCTTCTGCAAGGGAATAGTGAAGCTTTCCACTTCTGACGCAAGTAGTTTGAAGTTTGCTTTGGAAAGTTTTTTACGATGGTTTCTTTGACAGGGGGAGGTGGAGGGGTGAGGATGTCTAGGGTTATCAGTTTGTGTTCTGATCTGACCAGAGAGGGAGTGATAACAGGTGTGGTACAATGGGAACCCATATTTGTGATGACTAAATCCAATATGTTGTTCCGTCTAGTGGGAGACCCTACCAGTTGTTCAAGGGCATTTGAATTTATAAATTCTATGAACCGCTGGGCATAGGAGATAGAACTTTGGTAGTTCACCCTACAACATGGTCTTACAGAAACAGATGCTTGGTTTCAGAGCCATGTGCTCAAGCTCAATGCCAAGAAATGTATAGTTATCCTCTTTGGGAAAAAACATGTACCCGTGAATTACCACATAGGTGACAGTACACTAAACACCGAAAGTGTGATAAGAGACTTAGGGACACAGGTGGACAGTGATGTCACCTTCAATAACCACATCACCACAACAGTCAGGAAATCCTTCTATGTGGTGCACATCATCACTAAGGGCTTTTCATCCAGAAAAAAAGGAGGTCACTGTCCCACTGTACTCATCTGTTATTAGACCCATTATGGAATACAACTCCCCATTTGGTATGTACCTCTCAAGACATCTGCAACTACTGGAAAGGCCACAGAAATATCTCACTAAAAAAATCACAGGCCTAAGCAGATGCCCTCTGCTGACCGTCTAAAAAAACTCCACCTATAATCTGTCGCATATCGTCTACTCAGAGGTGATCTCTGCTTAACATAAAAGGCCATGTCAAACTCAAAGCTGTTGGGCATGCTACACTTAAAGAAATCCCAATCCCTCAGAGACAAATGCTGCAGGGATCTAAATCTTATCATCGCAATGAACAAAACATGCTGGAGGGATAGGTTCCTGACCCAGAGACTTCCCAGACTCTGGAATAGATGGCCCATACATGTCAAGCAGAGCGCCTCTTTGGCCCTCTTCAAAAGGAACCTTGATGATTAGATGGAAGATAGGAAATTTACCACAGGAATCACATATGTTGCCCTGGTAGACAGGGGTCCAGGAAAGTAAATACTGTGGGAAGAAATAGCCAGGGAATTGTTATGGCTAGGCTTGTATTGGCCCTAGAGCCAATAGCCTAGTACCAACCAATGAAACTATAAACCTATGATGCTGTTAGATAGTCTATGCATGATTTGCTGTACTGCTACCAATAATGAATGCAGTTAGATAGGATGCACATGATGCACTGCTACACTTAATGAAGGCTGTGAGGTTATTTGTACCTGATTTGTTGCAAAGTTACCAATAATGAATGCTGTTAGGCAGTCTGTACATGTTGCACTGCTACCCTTAGTTAATGATGTTAGGTAGCCTGTACATGATATGTTGCACTGCTACCAATAATGAATGCAGTTGGGTAGTCTATACATGATGTGTTGCACTGTTAACAATAATTAATGATGTTAGTTTGTCTGTAAAGAATGCTCTACTACCCATAATGAATGCTGTTAAGTAGTCTGTACATGATTTGTTGCAGTGCTACACAGAATGAATTATGTTAGGTAATTCAGGTAATCCAGGCCATCATAGTTTAGCCAAAGACTCTATAGCATTTCAGTGAGAGTGAATTGTTTATGGTCATTGGCTGAATGGGGTTTCCTGGACTACGGCTTGGATTAAGCACCTCATTGGTTCTTTCAAGCTTTTTTTTAAAGTTTTTTCAGGTTTCAACTTTGACACTTAAGAAGTTAACTTGTGAGTGTTTCTGCCATTTCACACTGAGCTAATCGGTGGAAGTCAGAGGAAGGGCTCTGAGCAAACTAATCTGTGATATATAACATTAAGTATCCCGTTTCTTGCTTATTTCTGAGTTATTTATAGCACTTTTATTGTCTGCATATACTTTGCTAGCTAGTTTCACTGTGTGTGAGGTATTAACTAGAAATTTTCTACAATTGTTAAGCATCTGGTTGTGTTTGTTTGTTCTGATTTGGTGGCTTTGCAGTTGACTACCCCTACTGTAAATTTGATCTGGGGCACTCCTCCCAGTCTAGTGTCATTACCTCATTCTACCTAATTCAGGGAGAACATTTGAGAAGGCCAACCCAGTTAGTTTCTGTTCCTCCTTTCCCCTTATAACTTTAAAAAAATTCTAAGCTTGTTTCCTGCCTTTCCTCTAAGTTGTCTTGTCCAGATACAGATTTGCTGTATTCAGGACTGTTTGTAAGCTTCTGAGCCCCCAAACCTTTCTGTGTTGAAGGGAAGCCTTCTAGCTTAATTTTGTTTCTTAGAACTAGCCAGTTTTCTAGCTTCAACATTCAAATCTGTTTCTTTGAGCTCAGCACTTGTTCAGAACTCATTGTAAGCACTAAATAAGCTACAAATTACTACAGCACTCAACTTTCTTCACTTGTTTAGAGGAAAACAGTTTTTAGTACTTAATAAATAAGCACCTATCCAGGCATGTCTAAGGGTCAGCTCCTGGTGTTTTCTCCTGTCTACCTGATGAATCTGGGCATCTTGGGGCAATGCAGCAATTGCCTCATGTACACAGACAAGCCTCTCCTCCTACCACCCAACACTGCAACCTGTGGGAGATGCACTTATATAGCCAAATTGGAAGCAAATCTTTCATCACGCAAGACTGGACTAGACAGTCAAGAGGAGAAGGTAAACACTTGCACCACAACGCAATCATCACATAGTCCCTCAAAACTTACACCACCAAAACACACACTTAGAAACACAAAACACACACCTGCATTCACAGATGCGCTCAAAAAAAAATCTACCCATGCAACAGGGACCTCCAAAGCAGAAACTCAAGCAACCTCCACTCCCCAACACAACCCAAATGACACATAACCCACAAACTCAGAATGCCACTCAACCACAGCCCATAAGGCATAACAATGTACCCAACACTCTAGTCATAGGTGACTCTATAGTCAGGCGCACTGATGTTCCACTCACTAGGCTAAACAAGGAGAAATTTACTGTCAGCTGCTTGTCAGGTGACAGGATCCGCCACATAACACATGCACTCAGGTCACTCCACAACAAGTACAAATATGATGTTGTCATTGTTCATGTTGGTGTGAATGACCTGAGATGTACCTCCCAGGATTACATGAAAAGAGACATGGAGGAGCTGTCTGATCTTGTAGCCCAGGCAGGTATGAGCCTAGTCCTGAGTAGCATCCTGCCATTACCCAGAATGATACCACAGTACAAGGACAAAATTACTAACTTCAACAACTGGCTAAGCTTCTGGTGTCATTCTAAGGGGATCCAGTATCTGTCTGCCTGGGATGACATGATCGACAAACCACGATGCTTTGCCAGAGATGGCCTACACCTGTCACCCTTGGGATTTCGGATACTGGCTAAGGTTCTTGCCACCCCTATAGTGTCTTTTTTAGGCAAGATTCAAATGACAAATTCACCACCATAACAGGTACATGCAAGCAAAATCTGAGGATAATGCTACTTAATGCTAGAAGTCTAAAACTCAAAAAGCACTCACTGGAGGCACTCCTTAAAATGGAGAACATCGACATCTGTGCAGTGACAGAGACTTGGTTCAAGACTCCAGAGAGCACCACTGCCTTACCAGGCTATAATTCATACCACACCTTTCATCCACCTAACCTGGACCGAAGCACTAAAGGCGGAGGCGTGTCCATATTCATTAAGGATATCCACACATCTTGGCTAGTTGCTCAGCATAATGCATCCAAGATTATCCAAGTGCAACTAACTCTGGGCAAGACCGCAGTCCAAATTGTAGCTTGCTACAGATCCCCCATCATGCCCTAGGATTCCCACTCCTCATTTTTTGATACACTGAAAAATATTAGGGTACAACCTAACACCCTAATAATGGGTGATTTCAACTACCCCACCATTAAATGGGAAAACTACTCATGTACCAGCTCTTGTGATCAAAGTTTTCTGGAATTCATAAATTCCAATGCCCTGGATCAACTTATCCACACCCTAACCAGGGGCAGCAATATCCTAGACCTGGTCATTGCCTACATGGACAACCGGTGTTCTACACCAGAAGTCAACCCCTCATTGGTCAGATCCGACCACATGCAAATCACCCTAGACATGCACATCCCACCCTCACCCACCATTAGGGAAACCACCATAAAAAATTTCTCCAAAGCCAACTTCATGCTTCTTAAGACAGAAGTGGCAAACTTCACGACTCTCATGCTGACGAACAATAAAGGTATGACTGCTGAATCCTATACAATTGCACTTTATAATCACTTACACGAGTGCATGGATCATGCAATCCCTAACAGTACCAATATGCTCTCCTCCAAAAAAGAAGGCAATTTGGTGGTCCCCTGCCATACACAAACTCTACAACAGAAGAAAGAAACTGTTGCAAAAAAAGAGTAAAATCCCATGACTGCAGGAACTCCATGGTCAGCCTCAGTAAGAAGCCAAGATCCCTCATAAAATCCTCCAAAGCTAGTTACAAAAACAAAATCACCACTGATTCTAAAGACAACGACAAAGCATTCTATAGCTAATTCAAGAATCTCAATGGCAACACTCAGATCTGCTCTGAATTACAGCACAATGGCACTAAATATACAGAACCAACTGATATTGCCAACATCCTGCCTGGTAGGTTCAGTGCTAACTTTACACCTCTCTCGTCCCCTAAAGGGCCCATCTCTATACCGGAAGAATGCAAAGTTCTTGTAATCGCAGCTGAACAGGTAAAAAAAACACACTCTCCAAAGCCAAGAACACAGCATCCATGAGACCTGGCAACATCCCAAGCTGTGTTCTACATGAACTACAGATTGAACTGGCACCCCACCTAAGTACCATGTTCAATCATAGCCTCACCTCAGGCTTTGTGCCCACTGAATGGTGCACAGCAATGGTTATCCCACTCCACAAAGGGGGAGCCACCAAGGACCCTGGGAACTACTGCCCCATTTGCCTGATGAGCCTGGTCTGCAAGGCTATGGAACGTATCATCATAGAACTTATAAACAATGACATTGGTAATCTCAAAACTCTGGACACTACCCAGTTCGGGTTTGTAAAAGGCAGATCATCTCTCCTAAACCTGATAGACTTCTTTGAAGTGGTCACCAAAGCCATAGATGATGGTAAGGTGGTTCACACAGCCTATCTAGATCTCACCAAGGCTTTCAACACCATCCCCCACTCTGGAATTATAGATAAACTCACTAAACTAGGTATAAATCCCTATGTCACAAGATGGGTTGCCAACTGGCTCACTGACAGAACCCACACTGTGAAAGTAGCAGACTCTAAATCTAACTTCAGACCAGTGACAAGTGGACTACCACAGGGTTCTGTCCTAGGTCCTCTCCTGTTTGGTATCTACTTTGCTGAAATACAAGATAACACAGAAGGTCTTTGGCTAACAAAGTTTGCACATGACTGCAAACTAGGAGCCATAATCAAAACTCCTAACGATGTGGATATCCTACAAAAGGGCCTCACTGAGACACATGCCTGGTGTCAAAGCCATGGCCTCAAGCTCAATGCCAAAAAGTGCATTGTCATCCCTTTTGGTAAAAACTCTATACCCATGAACTACCACATAGGCGGTAGTCTACTTAACACTGAAAGTGTGATAACAGACCTTGGGACACAGGTGGACAGTAGTCTCTCCTTTGATAATCACATCACCGCAATAGTCTGCAAATCCTTCTATGTGGCACAGCTAATCACAAAAGGTTTCTCATCCAGGAAAAAAGAGGTCATTGTTCCCCTCTACTCATCACTCATTAGACCCATTATAGAGTACAACACCCATTTTGGTATGTACCTCACAAGACATCTACAGCAACTGGAAAGGCCACAGAAATACCTCACAAAGAGGATTACCAGCCTCAAATAGATGGCCTACGCAGACCGTCTCAAAAAATGCCAGCTTTACTCTGTTGCATATCACCTACTCAGAGGCGATCTCTGCTTAACATACAAAGCTATGTCAAACCCCAGCTGTTGGACATGCTCCACTTAAAGAAATCCCAATCCCTCTGAGCTACACTCTCTAGGGACCAAAACCTTGTCACCACAATAAACAGAACATGCTGGAAGGATAGATTCCCGTCCCAGACACTTCCAATACTCTGGAACAAACTACATATCTATATCAAACAAAGCTCCTCATTAGCACTCTTCAAGAAAAATATTGATGATTGGATGGGAGATAGGAAATTCACCCCGGGGATCGCTTCTGTGGCTCTGCTTGACAGGGGTACAGGAAAATAATTTTCTTGGGTGGCAAAAGACAGGGTACCATTTGGTTAGGCTTATACAGACCCTAGGGCCAATAGCCTAGTACCTACCTATAAACCTATGAACCTATGAATGCACTACTACCCATAATGAATGCTGTTAGGTAGTCTTTACACAAAGCAATGCTACCCAAAATAAATGCTGTTAGGTAATTTCTACATGATGCACTCCTACCCATACTGAATACTATTAGATAGTCTGTACATAATGCACTCCTAGTCATAACAAATGCTGTTAGGTAGTCTGTACAAGATGTGATGCACTGCTACCCATAAAGAATGCTGTTAGGTAGTCTGTACATGACTCGTTGCATGCTACCAGTATTGAATGCTGTTAGGTAGTCTGTACATGAAACAATGCTACTCATAATAAATGATGTTAGGTACTCTGTACATGATGTACTGCTGCCTATAATGATTGTTGTTAGGTACTCTGTACATGATGTGATGCACTTCTACCCATAATGAATACTGTTAGGTAATCTGTGCATGATTCGTTGCATGCTACCAGTATTGAATGCTGTTAGGTAGTCTGTACATGAAGCAATGCTACTCATAATAAATGCTGTAAGGTAGTTTCTACATGATGCACTGCTGCCTATAATGAATGCTGTTTGGTAGTCTGTGCCTAATGCATTGTTACCCATATTGAATGCTGGTAGGTAGTCTTTACACAAAGCAATGCTACCCAAAATAAATGCTGTTAAGTAGTCTGTACATGATGTACTGCTACCCATGACGAATGCTGTTAGGTAGTCTGTACATGATTCCTTGCATGTTACCAGTAGTGAATGCTGTTAGGTAGTCTGTACATAATTTATTGCACTGCTACCCATAATGACTCTAGAATCATTGATAAACTTACTAAGCTGAGAATTAATCCCTACATCACTCAATGGGTTGTCAACTGGCTTACTGACAGAACCCACACTGTAAAAGTAGCTGACTCCAAATCCAGCTCCAGACAAGTGACAAGTGGAGTATCTCAGGGTTCAGTCCTGGGACCACTCTTTTTTGGCATGTACTTCTCTGAACACTAAGGGACTCTGGCTAACAAAGTTCACAGATTACTGCAAACTGGAAGCCATTATTGAATCTGCAAATTATGTGGATATTTTACAAAAGGGCATTACAGAAAAAGATGCTTGGTTTCAGAGCCATGGGCTCAAGCTCAATGCCAAGAAATGTATAGTTATCCCCTTTGAGAAAAAACATGTACCCGTGAATTATCACATAGGTGGCAGTACAATAAACACCGAAAGTGTGATAAGAGACTTAGGGACACAGGTGGATAGTGGTCTCACCTTCGATAACCACATCGCCACGACAGTCAGGAAATCATTCTATGTGGCACACCTCATCACTAAGGGCTTTTCATCCAGAAAAAAGGAGGTCATTGTCCCACTGTACTCATTCCTCATTAGACCCGTTATAGAATACAACTCCCCGTTTGGTATGTACCTTTCAAGACATCTGCAACAACTGGAAAGGCTTCAGAAATATCTCACAAAAAGAATTACAAACCTAAAGCACATGCCCTATGCTTACTATCTAATAAAACTCCACCTATACTCTGTCACATATCATCTACTCAGAGGCGATCTCTGCTTAACATACAAGGTCATGTCAAACCCAGAGCTGTGGGACATGCTACAGTTAAAGAAATCCCAATCTCTCAGAGACACATGCTCCAGGCATCTAAACCTTGTCATCACAATGAACAAAACATGCTGGGGGGATAGGTTCCTGACCCAGAGACTCCCCAGACTCTGGAATAGACTGCCCATACATGTTAAACAGAGCATCTCTTTGGCCCTCTTGAAAAGGAACCTTGATGATGGGATTAAGATAGGAAATTCACCCCAGTGATCATGGCAGTTGCCCTGCTAGACAGGGGTCCAGGAAAGTAAATACTGTGGGAAGAAATAGCCAGGGAATTGTTATGGCTAGGCATGTATAAGCCCTAGGGCCGATAGCCTAGTACCAACCTATCTATGAACCTATGATGCTTTTAGGTAGTCTATACATGATTTGTTTCACTGCTACCAATAATGAATGCTGTTAGGTTGTCTGTACATGATGCACTGTTAGCCAAAATGAATGCGGATATGTAGTCTGTACATGATTTGTTGTACTGCTATGACAAATGAATGTTATTAGGTAGTCTCTACATGATTTGTTGCACTGTGTGAATGCTGATAGGTGGTCTACACACGAAGCACTGCTATCCATAATGAATGCTGTTATTGAAGTCTATACATGATGAACTGAAACCCATAATGATTGCTGATAGGTAGTCTGTACATGATGTGATGCACTGCTACCAATAATGAATGCTGTTAGATAGTCCGTACATGATGTAATGCACTGCTACCCTTAATGAATGATGTTAGGTAGTCTGTACATGATGTGATGCACTGCTACCAATAATGAATGCTGTTAGGTAGTCCGTACATGATGTGATGCACTGCTACCCATAACGAATGCTGTTAGGTAGTTTGTACATGATGCACTCCTACCCTTAATGAATCCTGTTAGGTAGTCTGTACATGAAGCAATGCTACCCATAATAAATGCTGTAAGGTACTTTGTACATTTATTTATTTATTTCAGTCCAATTACCGGGAAAGTCTACTAGGCCCAAGAGTGCTCATTTTCAGTGGAGGCCCGGGGAGAAAAGCTCCATAAACATAAAACAGTAAGGAACCAAAAGTATAAAAGTTACAGAATATAGTACAGTTTACAAATATGTACATTCATTATCAAGCATGATCAAAGTTAATTTTGGTATATCTGATGGCTGTACTGTACAGATTAATTTGAAACATATCTTCTTACATTTGAAGTATGGGAACATTATACATGCACTCATTTAAAGTAAGATGCTATTTACAATATTTACAAAGTTAAAGTCTTGTATTGAGTAGCTATAGGAGTTGCAGAGAGCTTGAGTCAACTCTAGGAAATAGTTATGGGAGTTATAGAGAGGTTAGGAACCTGGGAGAAAACCCTCCTCAGGGCATTTATTAAATAGAATTAGACAGGGTGAAAGCAGGTGGATTTCCAATTGGAGGACAGGTAAGAGAAAAGCAGGTTTTGAAGTTTTCTGAGTTTGATATTGTCCTTAGTGTGGAAGGGAGAGAATTCCATGTCTTGCCTAGTGAGAAAGAGAGGAGAAGTTGGCCAGCAGGTCATTTAGGTTTGTGGATAGTAATTAGGTTTTGATGTTCAGATCTGAGAGGTCCATTAGGGGTATACGGGGGGGAAGGATGTTTGTTAGAGCTGGACATTTATTTGGGTGAATTATAAGTCTGTGTGCTGTGGTAAGTTGGACGTAATCTAGCTAATTAGTTTTAGCCAGTTGAGAGATTGAGGGGTAAGGTAGTGATGGGTAGAATTTTTAGATTTGGTGGCAAATTTAGAGATCTTATTATAGCAGTTTTCTAGCTTGGAGGTGATAGTAGAGATCAGGTTAGTTAGAAGAGGGGTTCCATAAAATAGGGATGGGAGAAGGCACGTAGTAGCCAGAGTATGCCTAGCAGAGCTGGAGAGAAAGGGATTGTTCCTGTAAAGCATACCTAACTTTTGATGGGTTTTCTTTATATTTTGTTGAACATGGATATCAAACTTTAGGTGTTCAGCAATAGTAATGCCAAGACTTTTGCGGAAGGGACCACTTCTATAGGTGAGTTGGTTTGGCTAAGGAGTTTGAATGAATTGTTGTCATAAGAGAAAGTCTTAGAGGGAGGGAATAGTTGAAGTTTAGATTTATTTGCATTTGGTACATTTAGTAAGAGGTGGTTTTGACGCATCCAATTTTCAGTAGTTGAAAAAGCAGTTTGGGTTTTAGTCAGTAGTTCAGTGAGGTTTGAGGCAGAGCAGACTAACGTTGAGTTGTCAGCATATTGAATGACTTTGTCATCAGGAATTGCAGATTGAAAGTTATTGATAAAGATGTTAAATAGCATAGGTCCAAGGATGGAGCCTTGAGGTACACCAGTTGGGGTAGGTAGAAAGGAACAGGTGGTGTTCTTCCATTTGACTGCCTGAGATCTGTCCGACAGGTAACTAGAGAACCAGGAAAAAGTAATTGGTGAAAGATGTAGGTTTGAGAGATGATAGATAAGGTGTTTATGGGAGACAGTATCGAAAGCTTTAGACAGGTTGAGGAGAACTGTGGAAACTAAGTGTCCTGAATCTCATGCTTGATTGACAGCTTCCAAAAAGGAGAGTAGTGCGGTTATAGTACTATGGCCTGGGCATAAGCCATGCTGGGTAAATGTAAGGAGTTGGTTTTGGGTCAGGAAAGGCATACATTGGAGGTGGATACATTTTTCTAAGATTTTGGAGATTGGTGAGAGAAGAGCAATGGGCTGGAAGTTTGAGATGTTGGTGTTTTTGCCTCCTTTGTGGAGAGGAAGAATGTAGGCTGGACATCAGAGTTTGGGTACATATGATTCCTTTATAGATTTGTTGATTATTATGCTGATTGGGAGTGCTATACCATCAGCAGCACATTTTAGGAAGAAGGATGGAATATTATCAGGAGCATTGGAGTAAGGTTTAAGTTTGTATAGGAGTCTTTTTATGAGATTAGTAGGGACAGTTTTAAGTTCAAACATAAGGAGAGAGTTATTAGGGAGTATAGATGGAGAGGAATGGGGGACAGATGGATTATTGTTGGGGAAAGTCTTGGTCAGGTCAGAAATAGTTTCAGTAAAAAATTAATTAAATTTAAAGCCCAATTTGAGGTCAGGTATACTTGGGTCAGGACAGGGGTTATTCTTGGAGCCGGGGTTGAGAAGTGAGTTTATGAATTTCCAGAACTGTTTGGGGGGGGGTTGTTATTATTGGACTGGAGCTTAATATAGTAGGATTTTTTGTCCTTAGTAATTCATTATTTTGCTAGGGTACAGAGTTGTTTGTATTGGAGCAGGGTTTTGGGCAGTTTGTTATTTTGGTAAAGCTTCCAGAATTTGCCCCTTTGATGCATAATTTGTTTAGTTTCTTTGTATAGCCAAGGAGTGGTATTTGTTTTTATCCTTTTGTTTCTTAGTGGGGCTTGGGAGTTTATATTGTCTAAGAAAACAGAGTTGAATTTGGGAGGGTAGCTTAATGGCTAAGGTGTTTGCCTTACAAACACAAGGTGCAGAGTTTGAGTCTCACAAGGGATAATTGGCTAGGCTTAAAATGGCTCACAAGGGCAGTTAGCTTAGTACTAAACTATGAACCTATGAAGTGGTCTATAGCTTTGTCGAGAGGAAGGGTATTTAGAATTTCCCAGTTCATTTGTTTGAGAGTATTTCAGAAAGTTGAGGGGTTGAAACTGCTAAGATTGAGAGTGAGAATGTATTGATGCTGATGTGGGTACAGCTAGTTGAATGATGAAAGAAAGCTGGAAGGGGGTCACTAATGGTGTCGGGAATGGTGCCAGAGTAGGTTATTTTGTTTGGATGGGTGACAAGGATCCAGTCTATAATGTATCCTGGGGGATTAGTTTTATTGGGTTGGGTGATAGACAAGATTACTTGAGTAAAGTTATAGAGGTTAATGGATAGGGAGGGAGAGGGACTACCAATCTTATTACAGTCAATATTTATGTCACCTAGAATGTAAGTTTCATAATTAATTTCAGTTGAGGCCCATAAGAGAATATCTTCAAGGGTAGAGATGTTGTTACCAGATGAGCTATATAGAGCAATGATGCAGATATGCTTGTGTTTATTCATTTTTAGTAGACCAACTGTTAGTTCTGTATTATTAAATTGAGGGTTTGGAATTAGGAGGGGAATTAAGGTAAGAAGATTACAGTAGATTAGGGCAGTGCCACCACCTTTTTTATTTAATCGGTCATTTCTGAGAGAGTGAAATCCTTTAGGCAGGATTTCAGAGTCAGAGATATGGGGTTTGAGCCAGGTTTCAGAGATGGCTAAGATGTCAGGTTGGTTATGGCTTAGCCATGCTTGAAATCGGTGTATTTTATTGTTGAGACTTTGGGCATTGATTGTAAAGAATTTAAGAGTATTGTAGGTGGAGGAGGGGGAAGTAGGAGATGAGGAGAAGGAGTTGTTAGTAAGGGGACTAGGACCAGGGTTGGGATAGATATCTCCAGCTAAGACTAGGTTATTGAAGGAAATAACCTTTAGCCATTTGGGTTTATATTGAATGAGTTTGGGTAGAATTAATATTTGTTTAGGTGTAAGTATTTTAGCTGTGGTGGAGATAATTTTAGAATAGAATAGGTGCAGAGGGTTAGTCTGGATTAGGGAAGGGGAGATGGAATAGAAATGAGTGTGTGAATGAAAGAGAAGAAGGGTATGTGTGACAGTTTGAGTTGAAGTTGGGATAGGTGGTGCATTGGAGGAATATGAGCTGACATAGCATAGGGGAATTAGGAATACAAGGAGGAGGCAGGGGGCCTGGAGGGTGTGGAGAATTAAGAGGAGCATATCTTAACAAAGGTATTTTAAAGGGTATAATTCAGGGGATGGAACAGGTAGGAAATAAGAGGGATTAGAGAAAGAGATAAAGGTTATCGTAGTATAAAAAGAAAAGAGGAAGGGACTTTTAAATGGTGAGGTGTTAGAGAGTGTGATGTGTTTAGGTGGGAAGGTGAGAGGAGGTGTAGTAATGAGGGAAGAGCTACTACTGGGTAAATAGGTTGAGTAGGTGGAGGAGGAAGAGTAAAGAGAGAAGAGCTTATATTGTGTAATTGGGCTTAGTGGGTGGAGTAAGGGTAGAATAACTGAAGGAGTGCTGGGGGCGGGTGGAAATTGGGGGCAGGGTAGGGGAGCGGACTGAGCCCGCAAGGCGAATGGAGTGGGTTGAGCCAAGGAGGAGGAGAAAGCAGAGAGTGTAGAGTGTATCAGTGAAGGAGAGAACAGATCTGAGGTGAGGAGACTACAGGAATGGCACTAAGTAATTGAGTTGAAGGAAGCAGAAGGTTCACTAGAACTAGAGGCTACACAGGGCAGTGATAGTTTAATTGATTACTGGCCAATTCTAAGGCAAGGAATAGGGAAGAGTTAGGTTAACAGTAGTGATTAGCATGCATTGAGGTGTAGAAAGAAGCAGGGTAGTTACAAAGGTAGATCTCGGGAACTCAAGGGAAGTGGGAAGAAGCCAGGAAGGTAAAGAGGGAGGATTAAATCTGTGGTAGGCTCCTAGCTATTGCTTACCAGGTTGATATACAAGAGGGCAATTGTATTGTAATGTCTAATTTACAATAGGGTACATACACTTGATATTAATTCTTGGGGAGGCAAGGATGTAATAGAATCACAGCAGGAGACCTTTTATGATGTCCGTTCAAGGGTGGGAAGCCAGGGATTCCAAGCAGAGGACTGGGAGGCACCTGGGGTGGAAGTGATGCAGCAGGAATAAACTGTAAGGAAAAAGAATAATTAAGCAGTTGTAAATCTTAAATACAAAACTACAGCAGCAAAAAGAGGGGTATAATTTTTTTTGTTTAAATTGTAAAGATGTTTGCCCGTGAGTGCGCTCATTTGCGCGGGCGTGCCCGGCGCTTAGCCACAGTTAGCAGTCAGTGGAAAAGCATATAAGAACTAAATATGCAAAGTAAGCCAAAAAGCAATAGCGTAGCGGTAGAGACATTGGCTGAAGAGCAGGCAGTCATGGTTCGAGCCCCCACAACATCAATTTTTATTTTTAGTGAAATAAGCACGAAACAAGTCCCTGACATATATGTACACATATAAAATTATATTTTATGTAAAATGTAATGAAATGGGCCATTTATTTTGAAGAAATGTGAGATAACAAAATAATAAAAAATGCCAGATGTGCCTATAGCTGAGCTACAGTTTAACAAGTTGAGTGCATCTGCCCGTAGGTGAGCAGTGGTTTAACAGGTGTAAAATGAGTGCCCGAAGGTGAGCAGTGGTTTAACAGGTGCAAAATGAGTGCCCGTAGGTGAGCAGTGGTTTAACACGCTGAAACTGTGTGCCCCTAGCTGAGCTGAGCGTAATATGCGTGCTGACAGCCAAATGAAGTGTAAACCAGCGTAACCCATTTGCGCGGAGCTGCGCACCACGCCAACAAGCTAACCGACGGGCAACGTTGAGCAAGCTGTAACAAAACTGCCTTTACACAGACACACCTCCTAGCCTGTGTAGACAGTCATAAAATATAAAAAGCAGTGGCCAGGTTTGAACCCAGGATACCATGCACCATAGTCAAGGTACTGAACCACTAAGCCATGACAGCTGTACTTAGAAATGCAGTAATAGCAAATATATAGGAATGAATAGAAAGAGGAGCATGACAAATCAGGTTTTGTGAAGCTGATACAATTCCAAAATGGCCAATCACAGATAAGTGCGGGAAAAACGGCATATATAAGCCCCATAGGCGGGAATACACAGCATAACCGATTGTAGAACCAACTTGCAGCCAGAATGTCAGGTGTAGGTGAGGGTAGTTGCTTTTGAGCACAGAGGTGGGGCGTTGACGAGTCCAAATATATGATTTGGCTCCTTGTCCACAATCATGAGGCCCAACTCATCCAGGGCCAGGTCCTGTGGGAAGCATATAGGGCTGAGGCATGGGACCGTTTGGCTCATGATCTTACCAGTGCCACAGGGATACCAAGGACTGGTGAGCAGGTCCGTCACCACCATGCGGACCTGAAGAGACAGAAGCAGGACCAACTGAACTGTTGGATCCAGGATGCCCGGCAAATGCCCAACGCCCCACTACTGAGTAAGTTACATCTAATTATTTATGTAAGAAATTAACCTAGCTGATATTATGGAGATGTGTATTCCAATATTACTTTATTTATATTACAGCTGCAGGTGTCCGTTCTGCGAACCGTAGAGCCTATGGCGATAGGCTGGTGTGGTTGCGCCACCAGGCAGGTCAGTAATCCTCTCCCTGTAACTGTAAATAAATATAAAAGTATGACAGTTAGCAAAAGAGTGCAGTGTAGTCACTAAGTAATAAAATGTGCAAGTAACAGTGTAAGAGGGTTGGCAAGTATTGCTTGATTACAAAAGTGTGACGCAGTCTGTAATCCAAACAGAGAAATGAAAAAGTCTGAAATAAAGTCTGAAATAAAGATGTTCCACCTGTAATAAAATAGTACAAAACCTGCAGCAGGCTGAAAAGTACAGCTGCAGAAGCTGAGTAAAACACATGTGTGAAATATATCCCTGTTGAAATACAGAAACATGACAGAAGTGAGACTGTTGGAAAGGATTGTAATAACTACAGGTAAAACATGTCAATAAAGCCTACAATTAAGTACCATCCTGAATTGTAAAAATAAAACAAGTGAGAGAGTGTGAGAAAGAGTTATGAATCCACCAATAAAGTAGTAATAACTCCTGAATAAAGTATACTGCAGTCAGTACAGAATGAAATGAATGTGACAAGCAGAACCAAACTGCGAAATGTGTTCAAAATGTTCCTGCAGCTGGAATGTGTATCCCAAAATCTGGATATGTTGCTCTCAGTCTGCAATATGCAGATAGTATGGTTGTCTGAAATACCAAACATCCACAGTTGTCTATAGCTATATAAAGCAAATGTAGCAGGATGATGTAGCCGAAAAGAGCCAGATATGAATGTGTATGAATAAAAATGAAAATGTATATTGATGTAGCAGTAACATTCCTATCACCAACTTGAAGTAGTTATCACATAGGAAACTGTAGGTAGAACTGTAGTGTGTATATATCTGCAGCTATTAGAAATGTACAGAATATGTATTGGTATTTGAAGGTGTTAATTAAATTTTCTTCACCCTACCCTATAACCACATATAATCCATTCCACGTGAAATTGGTATGTGCAATCACAATTAACACCCCTGGACATTTGTCCTGTTGGGTCATACATATTTGCATGTACGTTGATGCATCTGCCCTGTTCATACATCCAAACCTGATGGCCTGTTGCCATCAATCAACCCTGCATGTTGTTGGACTGTGTATTGCTGTTCACATTATGCATGTGTTATGCTTGCTGTTTAATGGTGTGAATATCTGGGTGTTTGGTTAATGGGAATACTAATGCATGCTGTTACAACTAATTGTGAATGGTATTTTATGTTACTAACCCAAACTGTCATGACATAATGCAAAACATAGGACGACAGGGAAGGCGGGTTCCAGCGGACCCACCTCTCCCACCTCAGCTGGCGAGTGCACCTGGCAGTAGTGCCCAGTCCGGACCCTCCTCCGTTGGCCCTGTGCCACCTGCAGGTGGAAGCGCTGCAGGGGATGGGGCTCGTCCCCCCTCTGCAAGTGTGGCCAGAGGAGAACAACCACTCACCCTCCATAGCGTCCGGACTGTGGTGCGTAGGGAGATCCAGGAAGCTGTTCTTGGGCCCCTATGCCAGCTTGAGGCATAGGTGGCTCAACTAACAGGCGTGCCTGCTGCCCAGCCTACACAGCTCCCAGCACAGCCCCGTCCTGGGCAGTGAAGTCCCAGTGGCAACTGCCCATGGGTGGGGATATCAGTTCCACTGTTGCCATCTTTGGGCTCATGGGCTCTAGATATCCAAACATCCGTCCCCGTCAATTGTGTAACCCCCCCACATGTGTCATACACTGCCCCTGTATGCGTCTTGTTTGTCTTGTATGTTGACCTACCCAACCTACCTCCCCAGCTATACCGACTTCCTTTACCTGACATACCACTCTCACCACAAAAAAAAAAGAAAAAAAAGGGCACTCTGCACCCACAAAAAAAATTACGCCCCATACATATCTGCCCATTTCGCACACATGTCTGCTGGACATGGAAACTGTCAATTACAATTGGCTGTACAACAAGTATTATTGTTGTCCTCACACCTCTCTCAGGGGTGGAAGGTTTCAAATGTCACACCAAATTACAAACATATGCACAGCTGTTGCTGATGAAGAAATGGGCAGCTATGGGTCTTACCTACATCTCTCCTGCAAAACCCGAGCTTGTTTCCCTACTGTCTTACCCTCTTTGTGACCCATTTTTCACCACTTTCCTGTCTCCCCATTTTCATTTCTTTCAAAGAAAATAGCGCGGGTGTGCGCAAGAGTAAGCACTTTTAAGCGGTTGTAAGCGGGTGTGCGCGGAGCTGAACGCCAGTGTGCATGCGGGAGCTCCGAGCAAACCAGCGCTAACCCGGTTACAACTGCTTAAAAGTGCCTTAGTCACTCTGAATGATAAGTCCTGTAGTCTGCTCAAAAGCAAAATAAAATCCCACTGTCAGTCCCGAACACAGGACCTTGGAAACAGTAGTCTGCATGATTTACCACTAAGCCATGACTGTTACATAAGAACATTGTGCTACAATAAATATATCATGTAATAGTAGGAATGAATGTAAAGGGAATATAGGATGTGTAGTACACAAAGCATGCCATGTATATTTACTGTCAAATCTAGTGAATTTCTATAATAGTAGTGTGTGAACAGAAACAGCCATGCTAGTTGGTAGCTAGTAAGTAATAATGTCACTGTAGCACCTTGCAAGCCACACACATACTCACAGCAGGATAATCACTGCCCATACCCCACAACCTCTTACAGGAACACATCCGGACCAAGTAATAAAAAATGTGGAGCAAAGGGCCAAAAACAGGGACACATTCCAAATAATGCTACAACAAACTTAGACAGTTCAGAGAGTAACAGGTTCTGCATTTTGTTGGATGTTTGGAAGGGTATGAAGTCTGAAACTTAAATGTTTGTCACTATAGTCTGACTTGAGCCCAGAGAGATTTGCCAGAAAGAGCTGTTCATGAGATATTGACCAAAATATGAGGCAAAAATGTGGACAACCTGCAAATATCTGTACACTTGAGAGGTCTGACACTGCCATATTTGAATAGTTAAGAGCCTAGACATAGCAACAGTGACTGAGTTACAGGGATGCCCCACAGACTCCCTGTGAAATGTACAAACAGTAGGCAGAAAGGTGTTACAACACATGCAATGGTAACTATGAAGTACTGAAAGTATGCACCACTTGCACGGCAGAAATAGTGTAGTAATACATATGCTCATGCTATCCCACAGTCACAACTGCAGAATACCAGACATTTTAATGGGTGTACCCCACTGATATGTACCATTGCATGAGGCAGATAAAAGATGCACCTGAGAGTCTCTGGGGCCTGCTCAGCAGCATACTCAAATACCCTAATAGATGTCAAGGCCCACACCATGGCCAGACCACACTGCATGCAGTAACACCCTAGCAGATATAGCAAGCATTCCAAGGTGTGAATGTACATGGAACATAGGAAAGCCACAGCAACACACTACAGTCAAGACACCTAGCAGGCATACAAGTAGTGAATGTAAAGGGCAAGTATTGAAGCCATAGCAACAAAGTGCAAGAGCCACTGCTATACACCAGTTACACCACATGTCCCACAGGAAAGCACACACACCCACATTAACAGTAGTAGTAGTCTTAGGTGTCAGTGTACATACACACTTAGTACAGGAAACTGGAGAAATGAATGGAGAAATGTTAATCTACAACACAGACGGAAATATGAGAGAGATACTAACATTTACACTCACAGAACAGTGTCCACAGCATACCAACATGGTCCCTGCCCTTAAAATCTGAAAGGGCTACGCCTATCTCACATACTTTTTTATAGCACTGTCCTAAAATCACAGTGAGAACTGCAATCAGTACACAACTGGCTGCATGCAATTAGCAAATGCTGGCTAACAATTGGTGCAGAGGCCATCACATGGACATATGCAGATACCTACAAAAGCATGCTGTACTCCCAGTCCACACATGCAATACTTTCATTGCACCCTGTGGAGGTAGGGAGAGACAGAGAGAGAGAGAGAGAGAGAAAAAAAATAAATAAATAAACATACACAAACAAAACCGGTCAGCAACAACCACTTGAAAGCTGACAACTGGCAAGTGGAGCAGCAGGACACAAAACCAGATGGCAACACAAGCAGCTGTGACAGACACAGGTAATGTAAAGTAATACTATAAAAGTCTACATACTGTGAACCCTCCATATGTGTCATTGGTCTGTATCCATATGTATATGAAGATGTGCAAAGGGTAGGGGACATACAGCAACTATCAGTGAAGGCTGTACATACATATGTATGTGAGGGCATCTATGTGCACATATCAATGTAGGTTGAATGTAGGTTGTAGTGCAATGTACAAAGTAGGTTTCACAGTTATGTATGTTTAGCAGTATGTTAGTGTGTGTATACAGTTTTGTAAACAAACATGTTGATATACCTATCTATCATATGGATACGTATGTATGTCAATATATGTATGTATATATATATATATATATATATATATATATATATATATATATAATATACATATATGTATACATACATAGAGAGGGATGTAGGAATACATAGACAGATGTAGATAGATAGAATATGTACAAACATATATATGTAATACACACATACAGATATAGATATATGTAGATACATATACATAGACAGACAGATCTGACTATCTACAGGTATGACTGTATATGACGATCTCACACTCCCCCTGTCCCACCCCTTCTGTCACTCTCACCCCCTCTCTGTCACACACACCCCCCTCTCTCCATATCTATAACAATATATGTACATCAATATCTATATGTGTATATGTATACAGACATTTATATATATATATATATAATATATATATATATATATATATATATATATATATATATATATATATATATATATATATATATATATATATATATAGAGAGAGAGAGAGAGATGTATATATATTCTGAGTGAGGCACTTGTGTACAGATGTATTGCAACAGGTGCCTGGTGACAAAGGCATGGAGTGAACACCAGTGTCAAAACTGGAGTACCATACCCCATTTCAAATCACCTACACCAGTAACCACCAGATATGTGATTGGCTGCCCACCACTGCATGTGTCAGGGGTGAACAGGGTCATAAATGTGTACAATAGTCCCCCCAATGATATTCACAGTGGCACACTGTTCCTGGAATACCTGCACATGGTATGTGTCAGCAGACATGGTGTGTCAGCTATGGACATGTAGGTCAGTGTACCCCTCCACACCACACAATGGCTGCCACGGTATGTACCTCACATGACAGCTACAGATATGAGAAAGACACAGTGACATGTACAACACTATGACAATGAACTCAAACACATTACCAATGCACAGTGACTGACAACACCACAGCGTACACACATACTACCCACATAGAGGTTACCACTCCTGGATTTACATACTTAAGTTACACCCATGACAGATGTCCAACAACCATAGTAACACCTCACACCATCCACAACCTAAATGACTGCTGTGTGTCGTCCGTGACACTGCAATAGAGAGCACATGGTGGAGGTACAGGTTCCTACCCACAGATAAGACATACCCTGCAATAAACCACACAGCGTTAAGAAGCAAGACTCCCCATGAGTCCATGTCACACATACCCCTGCTGAATGTTAGTCAGATAGGTAATATGCCATATGAGTCACCCTGTGTAACTGTTTGACAGGAGAAGGTACCATCACATCACATGTGTTACAATGGTCAGGGTAGCAGAACAGTATGCTGCTGTAGTCCCAGGGGCAATAGCATATTGTATTGTATTGTATTGTAATGTATTGTATTGTGTTGTATTGTATTGGTATGTAGAGGTGCCCCCTTCGTGGAGTGGAACCACTGCTGCTGTGTGCCAGTGTACAGGTACATATCCTGTAGTCAGGTAGAGTTACATAGAACTTCTATATGTGTGTTTAGCTCCTCTTGGAGTTCATGTAGCATGCAACCGGGGATACCATCAGGTCCCATTCATGTTGTGTATTCTGCTTTTCTGAGGGCGGCTCTCACCTGGACATCTGTGATGACAGGGAGGTTACAGTCAGCTGGGATAAGTATGTCTTATTTTGGGGAGAGGGAGGGAAACCTGCACTGAACCTGTCTGCCACAATGTTGCCAATATCTGTGGGTTCAGTGAATTATTTGTTGTTGTGTACTAACTATGAGCATATTGGAGGGTTTCTGACCAGGTTGCTAATATAACTGAAGAAGGCCTTGTGGTTATCTGTAGTGTCCCTGTTGATTTCCCTCTCAAAGTTGCCCATGGATGTTAGTATGAGAGAAAATAGCTCCTTACTAGTGCTGATCAGACATGCCTTCCCTTTATGGAATTATGCTCTGTCTTGCAGTAGCTTCCATCTTTTGTTATACAATCTGTCTATGGCTGGGGTCCACCAGACAGGATGCTGTCCCTTTGTGGAGAGTGTCTTGGTCTTATATGGGATTGCATGATCCTTGCATTCTCGGAGATGTCCGTAGAAATAATTTGTGAAGGGGTCAGCATTGTGGGTTGTGTCTTCCACTGGCCCAGTGGGCTGAAAGGATACCATGTCACTGTTACAAAGTGTAAAGTTTGCATTTGAAATGTTATTCACTGTAGTCGTTTGTGCTGGTGGTGGAGGTGGGATATGTATGTCCAGGGCAATTAGTTTGTGGTCAGCTCACAGTAGTTGATGATGTACCCCATACAGTACCTCGATACAAACCCCCAGAGTGAGGAGGTGCTTTGGACCTGAATCAGTGTTCTGACTGCTGGGGTTTGGTAGTATGTCGTATGGAGTGTGCCAGGTACTGTTGCACAGTTGTTGGCTGAGCACTGATACCTGGCCATTTACATGTGTATCCACCAATAGACAGACCGATGCTATATATGTGAGATATGTTGTATCACAACAGTTGAGTAGCATGTGTAGTATGTGTGCCAAATTCTGCTGACATATTTTGCTGATATCATGTTATTTCCTTTTTCATGACCATGGCTCACCAGCGCAATCCAGCTTACTCTGCAGCTGAGGATGAGGAGATAAACCAGAGCCTGGTGCAGGATTATGCAATACTCTTTTCCCACACCAGCCAGAATCAGCAGGAGAGGGCTGCACTGTGGCAAGACCTGGTCTGTCCGGTAAATAACATAGGCACGCATAATAGGACATATGAGCAGATACGACATCACTGCAGTGATTTAATCAGAAATGTCCGTCAGCGTGCATCGGACATCCACAGGCAACAGGTTGCCACAGGTGGTGGGGTGGCTACACATCCCCCACTCACCAGACTGGAGGGACTACTCATAAGTGTTGTGGCTGCAGCCCGCCAACAACAACCACAGCAGCAGACCTGCATTATGATGGAGGCTGGAGCCACGCAGCAGCAAGACTACGAGCATGCAGGTAATATGCCATATGCATAGTTGACTGTTGTGTACACTGGTAGTTAATGCATGTGTGAGGTGTGTCCTTGGTTTGTAGCTGTCATCATAGTATTTAATGTGCAAGTGTGATATTCTCAATATCAGCAGCTGACCTGTGAAAGGCGACTGTTGTACTACTGACCTGTATCATACTCAGTAACAATGGCACAGTTGTGCCCACTGACATTAATTTCCACACATCTGCAGGTCCCTCCGGTGTAACAGCAATGCAGCCTATCCATGCTGGTGAGTGTGTATTAACAATACCTTTAATAGTCTTGATAGTAATAGTAATATTAGGCTCACTGAGTAGTTCTCTGTGTATGCATGCAGGTGTGTCTGTGTCTGTGTGTTGATATCTCACATACTGAGTAGTGTGCAAGTGTGCAACTGTGTGCAACTGTGTGCAACTGTGTGCATGTGTGCATGTGTGCACCTGTGCATGTGTGCATGTGTGCACCTGTGCATGTGTGCATGTGTGCACCTGTGCACGTGTGCATGTGTGCATGTGTGCACCTGTGCATGTGTGCATGTGTGCATGTGTGGGTGTGTGCACCTGTGCATGTGTGCATGTGTGCATCACTGGTAACATTGTGTAGACATTCTAAATTGTGTTTCCTGTTTCCCTCCCACAGGTTCTGGTGCTGCTCTGGTGTCATGCAGCAGGGAACCTGAATCAGGTGCCATGGGTACGGATAATGATTACATCTGTGTAATGGCACAGAAAGGTATGCCAGGGTCTGTCATTGGTCACCCAATTGACAGTACACAGCTGTCAACCCCATCAATGCGCACAGTTATCCTGCCAATACACCCTTTGTCACCAATGTCCCTAGGTGATGGATAGGATACAGTGGGCATTGACCAGGGTAATGTGGTATCTGTGGCACATGCTTCCCCACACAGCAGCCATGGGCATGGCCCTGAGATGGTACCACACAGACAGATGTCCAGGGGTTCTCGTGGGAGCATCCGTGGGCGTACTGCCCCTGTCAGACGTGCCCACAGAGGTCTTACAACCTCAGCTATGTTTCGGGCTCTCATGCAGGCACAGTCACGTATGGAACGGTACACCAGACAGGGTCTGAGAGAGCTGACAGCATGTCGCACAGCCATTATTGACAGTATGCGTGACATTGTGGCTGCCATCCGTAATTTCACCGATGTCATAGACAGACGTTGTGGGGACATATTAGACCGTTTCCACAACTACATGTCCATGAGCCAGGGCGATGGTGGACGGTTGAGGCATCGATGTGGGCATATGCCAGCAACAGCAGCAGCTGGCAGTCATCGCGGATGACAAGAGGGCCGCGGCCGCCCCCATAGTGCCAGCAGCAGCCCCAGCAATGCTGGGTCGGTGCTGTCATCAGACAGCCCCAGGAGACCACATGCACGTGGCTCTGGACAGGCCCGACAGGGATCTGTGTCCAGTCAATGAACACCTGCTTCTGATGACAGTACCCAGTCTGGATTGGTACCGGATAGGGTCCGTAGCACCCCTGCAAGGCACAGGTACCATGTCCGTGGCCACAGACACTGATCTGTATGACCTGGCAGGTAAAGTCTGTGGCTGTCCACAAACACCAGTATATGGCAGCCATGAGGTGGAACTGTGTGCATCCATACACACATGCGAATTGACAACACCTAGGGCTACCGCATACATGCACACACTGCATCAACATTGCCCCACCTTGTACTGCTGTCCCTCACCAACACACATACACATACATGTCAATTGGTGGTATCGGTGGCTGACTCAGGCATACCAAGTTCACACCCTGTGCATATGATGAAACTGTGCCACCTCCTGCAATCTGTAACATCAGTGCAGGTACAGGTTAACATGTTGCTGATGCACAGGGTGACTACATAGACGTGTAGTAATAGTATCATGTTGTTAACAGTACTGTGTGCTGATATAATTGTGGGCATATCCCAGCATGCCTGATGCAGTAAGGGTGTGATTGTCTTGTACTGTTGTCTACACCCATGGTAAATACCATAGTGTATCATCTGCACATGTTGGCATACTGGTGGTAAGGATGTCAACAGAAGGCTACATACATAGGTAGCACAGGGGATAAGGTAATGAAAGTATTGATATGCAATGATGGACATGTAAACTGCAAGTGGCATGTTGCCCACACTGGACTCTGCAATACGGATGTTTGAGGATGTTGATATGTGTGCAGTACTACACGACTGGTACAGGACACACAGGAGCACGCTTGCACTGCAAGCTCACATCTCACACCATGCTAGACAGCCCCAACACACAAAACTAACTGTCACAGGAGGGAGAGTTCCCATACATGTCAGGGATACTGTGGTGGCAGGCCAGGTAGCATACATCCTACTAAGTATGGAACCACTGAGTGAAGGCTCAGTGTCTGTTATTTGACAAGTGTATTACTGCAGGTATGAGCACCTGGGTTTCCATCCAGTTATTGTACATCCTGACGGTACATGGTCTGTACACTTGTGTGCGCTGAGACTGGACCCTAGCCATCTGACCTGTGTATTTTCATGTACATGTGTATAGTGCCTGCATATTTGCACTGTTACCTACTGGACGTGGTACAGCTTGTTTGTTGTACAATGGACTACATGCAGCCCTGTTTACTGTAGCTTTGTTTGCATGCATGTTTGCTTGCAGTTACCCTGGAACACTGATCCCACCTGCAATGCAGAGTTACAGAGCTTCTGTGGACTCCTAGTGACATCTGCATAGCTTACTATATGTATGTCCATGTCTCACTTGACAGAACGTCACTGTTTGTCCTGTTCACATGTGCGTTGCCTGTGACACATTGCATATGACTTACCTGGCATTTGTCCATGTGAGCAGTCATATATGCCAGTGCTAACTAATCACAGGCACTACACCCTCACATACTCACCTTCTGTTGAACCACCTGCTTTGCTAGGGATGGCTTGCACCTGTCACCCCTGGGCTTTCGGATATTGGCAAAGGCTCTTGCTACCCCCATAGTGCCTTTTTTAGGCAAGGCTCAAAAGACAAACCCACCTCCATAGGTATCACAAGGGATAAGAAACTATGAGTAATGCTACTCAATGCCAGAAGTCTAAACCTCAAGATGCACGCACTCGAAACTCTCCTTAGCATGGAGAACATCGATATCAGTGCAGTAACAGAGACCTGGTTCAGGGCTCCTGAGAGCACACCATCACTACCAGGTTATACCTCATACCATGCTTTTCGGCCCCAAAACGTGGACCAAACCACAAAAGGAGGGTGAGTATCGATATTCATCAAAGATACCCACACCTCCAGGTTGGTGGCAAAGCACGAAGCATCAGAGACTATCCATGTGAAACTAACAGTGTGTAAAACTGCCTTCCAGTTTATAGCCTGCTACAGACCACCCTCCCAAACCCAGGAACCCCACACAGCCTTCCTGAGAACACTGGAAAATATGAAGTTCTCTCCAAACACCATTATATTGGATGACTTCAACTACACAAACATAGACTGGGAGCATTACTCTAGCTCCAACACCCTAGCCCAAAGGTTCCTAGAATTTATGAACTCAAATGTTATGGAACAACTTGTTACCACCCCCACAAGAGGGGAATACATACCGGACCTGATCATCACCAACATGGGTACTCTATGCTCCAGACCAGAAGTGTATCCCTCACTGGTAAGATCAGACCATAAACTAATCTCACTGGATATTCACATCCTGACCCCACCCCCTGCACAGAAAACCACAGTGAAAAACTTTTCTAAAGCAAATTTCACACTCCTCAAAACTGAGGTGGAATCCTTCAAAGCCCCCGGGTCTGTGGAAAATACGGCCCAGACCGCAGAATCCTTTATAAACGCATTCTATGAACACCTTCAGGAATGCATGGATCATGCGATCCCAAATAAAACCAGGACCCAATCCTCCAAAGGCAGACATCCTGTCTGGTGGACCCCAGCCATAAACAAACTATACAATAGAAGGAGGAAGCTACTAAATGACAGAGCAAAATCCCAAAAAGGGAAGGCATCACTGATCAGTATTAGCAGAAAACTATGGGCACTCATGAAATTGTCTAAGGCCAGCTTCGAGAGAAACATTGCACAGGACACTAAGGCTAATCACAATACTTTCTTTAGTTATGTTAGGAACCTGGGTGGTAATTCCCAGATATGCTCAGAATTAGTCCAAAATGACACTAAATACACCGAACCCACAGACATTGCCAACATCCTAGCTGACAGGTTCAGCGCAAACTCCCCCCCCCGCCTCCACACCAAAAGGGCAAATATCTATCCCACCAGAGTGCTGCCCCCCTGACATCTCAGATGCTCAGGTAAGAGCCGCCCTCTCCAAAGCAGAAGACACAGCATCAATGGGACCAGACGGTGTCCCGGGCTGTGTCCTACATGAACTCCAAGAAGAGCTAAACCCACACATAACACTACTGTTCAATCTCAGCCTTACTACAGGATATGTGCCCAAAGAGTGGCGTACAGCAACAGTGGTCCCTCTCCATAAAGGTGGTGCCTCAACGGATCCTGGAAACTATCACCCCATAAGCCTGGCTAGCTTGGTCTGCAAAGCTATGGAAAGGATCATCATGGACCTCATAAATAAAGATATTGGGGACCTACAGATACTGGATCCCACCCAGTTCGGCTTTGGTAAGGGCAGATCCTGCCTCTTAAACCTGGTTGATTTCTTTGAAACAGTCACCAAGGCCATTGACGAGGGGAAGGTGGTCCACACAGCCTACCTGGACCTTGCAAAAGCCTTCGATACAATACCCCACTCGGGCATTATAGATAAGCTCACTGGCTTAAATATAAACCCCTATGTCACTAGATGGATTGCAAACTGGCTCAAGGCAGAACCCACATGGTTAGAATTGCTGGAGCCATGTCAGACTCCAAACCAGTTGCACGTGGTGTCCCACAAGGCTCAGTCCTGGGACCTCTCTTGTTTGGTATATATTTCTCAGAGGTACAGGCCAACACGGAAGGACTGTGGCTGACCAAGTTCGCAGATGACTGAAAACTGGGTGCCATAATCGACTCTCCAGCTGACACAAGCATCCTCCAAAAGGGCCTCATAGAAACAGACAACTGGTGCCAGAGCCATGGCCTCAAGCTTAATGCCAATAAGTGTATAGTCATCCCCTTTGGCAAAAACAAAGTGCCCACAAATTACCACATAGGTGGTAATCCATTAAGTACAGAAGAAGTAATTAGGGACCCGGGGACCCAAGTTGATAGCAATCTCTCATTTGACAACCACGTGGCCAAAGTTGTTAGAAAAACATTTTATATAGCCCACCTAATCATGAAGGGATTCACATCTAGATCAGGAGGTCATCGTGCCTCTTTACTCATCCCTCATCAGGCCCATAATTGAGTACAATGCCCCTTTTGGGATGTACCTTACCAGACACCTGCAGCAACTGGAAAGACCCCAAAAGTACCTCACCAAGAGGATCAAAGGGCTCAAACAGATGCCATATGCTGCCCGGTTAAAGACACTCCAGCTCTACTCAGTGGCATACCACCTGTTCAGAGGCGATCTGTGCCTGACGTATAAAGCCATGTCCAACCCGGAATTAATGGACATGCTGCACCTCAGAAAATCCAACTCCCATCGAGCTACGTGCTCGAGAGACTTGAACCTCAGCACTGAAATAAATAGGACATGCTGGAGGGACAGATTCATAACCCAGAGGCTCCCTTCACTCTGGAATAAAATCCCAGTCCAGGTTAGACAGAGTCCCTCATTGACTCTCTTCACGAGGAATCTTGATGAGTGGATGGGAGATTGTAGGTTTACCCCAGGTATCACTTCTGTGTCACTGTTAGACAGAGGCACAGTATACTAACCTCGAAAAAGGGCAAAGCAAAATAAATTTAAAATGGGTGGCGAAAGCCAAACACATTCTGGCTAGGCTTATAAATGCCCTAGGGCAGATAGCCTAGTATGAACCTATGAACCTATGAACCTATGTACCTTGTTCCCCATTGGCCCTATATGCTGTTAATCACCATGGCAATCACAATACTATAGTAGCATGTGCAAAGGTCACTTGTCAGTCACCTATATGGTACAGTTGTGGAATATGTGGGTCATGTGGCAATGTCACAGCTGCCACATGTACACAGTCAACCCTCTCCCCTACACATGGACGTACAACACATGTATGAGATGCAACCACATAGCCAAACTGGGGACTAAGCACTCTGAACCCAGTACTGGCATAACCTGTCAGGTGGCATGACATACTACAGTGACTACAATACCAGTCTGACGTAGACCTACACTGACAGCAATCCAAACACGTGAACACACTGGGCCATTTGTGGAGCCTCAGAATAGCATCCTGCCTGAGCAGCAGACACCTCTGCAGCTGGCACACAGGCATACGTTAAGCCGGAACACAGCATGTGCAACACATAGCACACAAATCCTGTGTGCCAAACAGTCACAGCCTGTATGGCTAGACAACACACCTGCTACAGTTGTGTTAGGTACCTTTATTGTCCGGTTCAGTGAAGTCCCGCTCACCAGGCTGGACAAGGTGAAGGTCACAGTGATATGCCCGTAGGGCACTATGGTCTACCACATAACACAATCATACAGGTCAGTCAGAGGCATGGACACATATGACTCAGTCATGCATTATTGTGAACAACAACCCACACACATGGGCATTCTGTGTGACAAACACACACGTGGCATGTGTGGAATTCAAAGCCATAACTAACTGTGCTATGACAGTAGTGAGAGACGCAGTAGCAGAGCGTGCTATTTCCATTACTGGGGGATTTGCCCTCTTCCACTGTACTTGTAGGGTGCTGACATCATCTCTGTGTAGAGATTGGAATATGCAGCAGCTGGTGTGTTGTACTGGTTGGCAAAAGGGTCAGTTCTTTCACACCCCCACACACAAACACTTGCAGGATTCAAACCCCTACCTAACTATGTTATGACACTCAAGATGGACGCATTAGCAGAGAACGCTATTCGTATTACTGGGAGGTTTCTTTTCTCCTGCTGTACTTATATGGTGCTGACATCATCAGTGTTTAGAAAGGGGAATGTGCATCCTGTAGTGTGTTCTCCTAGTTGCCAAAAGGGACATTTTTCTCACTAAGACTTGCACACACACTAACCCACCTCATCCAAACACACACACCTGCCATTTGCAGGATTCAAACCCCTACCAAACTATGTTATGACACTTAAGACAGATGCATTAGCAAAGCGCACTATTCACATTACTGGGAGGTTTTTCTTCTCCTGCTGTACTTATAGGGTGCTGACATTATCAGTGTTTAGAAAGGGGAATGTGCATCCTGTAGTGTGTTCTCCTAGTTGCCAAAAGGGACATTTTCCTCACACAAACTAACCCCTCTCCCCCAAGCACACACACTTATCATTTGCAGGATTCAAACCCCTTCCTAACTATGTTATGACACTCAACACGGATGCATTAGCAGAGCGCGCTATTCGTATTATAGGGAGGTTTTGTTTCTCCTGCTGTACTTATAGGGTGCTGACATCATCAGTGTTTAGAAAGGGGAAAGTGCATCCTGTAGTGTGTTTTCCCAGTTGCCAAAAGGGACATATCTTCACACAGACTTGCACACACACCAACCCCACTCACTCACACACACTGAGCATTTGCAGAATTCAAACCCCTACCTAACTATATTATGACACTTGAGGGAAACGCATTAGCAGAGTGCACTATCTGAACTACTGGGCTTCTGTTCTGCACCTGCAGTATTTATAGGGTGCTGACATCATTATTTCTACAGAGGTATGTACATCTAGTACTACCTGTCAGGTGGGGGATAGCATATATATGCATTTGCAGCCACCTACTTCAGGATCAGATATGCACATCGCACTGGCAGGTTATGTTCTATACCATGCTTCGTGACCACAGGACCTGTAACACACAACACAACCAGTTTGGACCACCCCTCTCACATCCAGGACACACACTTTGCTTCCCTGGGAGCAGTGCCAAGGTATGCAGGTGTTCACATACACCATTCCAGTTGTTAACGTCAGGTACAAGTATATTGTGTGTGGGAACTACTCAGGCCTCTACAACATTACCCTACAGCCACTACCATTTGTGAGTACATGTGCTATGGCACAACCACTCACCACAGCCACAAGGGGGAATACATATTGCACCTGACCATCTGCAACATGAGTACTCACTTTTCCACACCAGAAGTAGACCACCATTGTTGATATCTGACCATACCCACCTTTCCCTGGACATCCATATCCCATCCCCACCCCCAGGCAAGGTTGTCACTGCAAACAAAGTGTATTTATCAAAAGCAGACTTTACCCTTGTGAAGACTGGGGTGGAAGACTTCAAAGGACCCATGCTGAGGGAGTATACAGGCCACTCTGCATAATCCTTGACAATTGCATTCTATGAGCATGTGGAAGGTTTGCATTGATCATGCTATCCCAAATATACCCATGACTGCTCCACAACAGGGCACCTGTCAGGTGTACACCAGCCATATATGGGCTGTCCAACAGACAGAGTGAGCTAATACATTGCAGAGCAGTAGCCCACAGAGGGAGGACATCTCTGAACAGTACTGGCACGACACTTCAAATTCTCATAATCATCACGACAAAGTGTTGACAGTGAAATTGTCCAGACAATGCAGATAAGGCTCCCCTCAGTCTGTTATTGATGCCCACTTACTGTTAGAGGTCCTCACCAACCCTCTTCCAGCACACACCAACAACATGGATGTGGCTTAGCAAATTCAACCCCTGGGATCTCCACTGTGTCCCTGCTTGACAGAGGCACAGCACACTAGCCTCACACGGTGCCTTATGTGACCTACTTTACAGTGGCACAGTAGCCTACTGTACTGGGGAGGCAGACGCCAAGCACACTCTGGCTAAGCTGTCATTTCCTAGGGCAAACAGCCTAGTGTTGGCCTCTACACCCATATGTTTAATTGTCAGATGCACAATATTTGTTGCTGATAGACTGTTTGCAGGTATTTATTGCCATAGAATTCCCTGTTTCTATGAACAACTTGTGTATCTGTGGAAGATGTTTGAATATGAGCGGGATCCACTATATCACGTATGTCTCTGTAGTCATTTAACTGTGTGCACTGGGCAGATTGCTGTAATGTGGTTGGTTCCTGGCATAACACGTACAAATACCAGATATGTGTGGCCAACTGCTAAACTGAGATTTGGCCTAAGTGTGTGAGCATGCCCAGTGTGAGCTTTCCATATGTTGAACTCTGCAGCCCACCACATTTGTGGATGAGTGTGAACTTCAACAATATCTCATGTTTATGGTTGTGTGTTGTTTGTCATATTGTGCAGTTACTGTCCAACTGCTTTGTGTCTGAACACAACAGGGATTATACTGTGCCTCAGGGTTTGCATGGGATACTTTGCATACAGTTGTCAACATCCTTTCATACTGACCTAACACTGTAGTACTGTATAGTGTACTGGTTCAGTACTTTCACTGTGGTGGACAGTATCCTGGGCTTTAGTCCTATCACTGCTTTACATTTTCATAGTGAGCACAACAGCCGGGTTAGGGGCCAGTTGTGCACATCTGACCATGTTGCATTATGTTCAGATATGAACTACTTAAACCTGGCTTGTCCAACATTGGTAGTGTATTCCACAACATAGGTGTACGTTGGAAACACTAGCGATGTGCCCTAGGCCATTTGTAATGCTAGTCGGAGAGTGTGTTTGTCCTTCGACACACATTGTAAGTGGAGTTTGCCATGACATATGTCATGGTTAGTATACTGTGCCTCCGTCTACCCGTGACATAATAGTGATACCCAGGGTAAACCTACCATCTCCCATCCACTCATCAAGATTCCTCTTGAGGAGAGTCGATGAGTGACTCTCTGGCTAACCTGTACTGGGAGTTTACTCAAGAGTGGGGGTGGCTTCTGTGTTATGGATCATTCAGTACAGCTTGTCCTATGTATGTCAGTGCTGGGGTTCAGGTCTCTCATGTGCATAGCTCACTGCCATTCAGAATGTACAAGGTGAAGCATGTTCATTGATTCCAGCTTGGACATGGCTTTATACATCAGGCACAGCTTGCCTCTGGGTGGGCAGTATGGCAGTGTGTGGAGCTGCAGTTTGTTTAATCAGGCAACACATGGCATCTGTGCAAGCTCTTTGATACTCCTGGTGAGGTACTTTTGGGGACTTTACAGTTGATGGAGGTGTCTGCTGAGGTACATCCCACAGGGGCTATTGTAGTCAATTGTAACGCTGATGAAGGATGACTGCAGAGCCACAATGACCTCCCCTTATCTAGATCTGACAACCTTCATGATTAGGTGGGTATATGGTATGTTTCTGTAACCACTACAGCCACATGCTTGTCCAATTCAGGATATCTATCAACTTGTGTCCCCAGGTCTCTCATTACATGTTAAGTACTTAATGGGTTAACACCTATGTGGTAATTGGTGGGCACTTACTGTATATCCACAGGGGTTGACTATACACTTTTCTGCAATTAGCTTGCTAACATGGCTATGGCACCAGTTGTCTATTTCTATGTGTCCCTTTTGATGGCTGCAGCATGTCTGACCATGTCAGTTCTGTCCTTGGTCTGGTTTGCAACCCCTTTACTGACATAGGGGTTTATATTTAAGCTGGTGAGCTTATCTATAATGAACACGTGGGGTATTGTATGGAAGCCTTTGCAAGGTCCAGCTACGCTGTGTGGACCACATTGCCCTCATCAATGACCTTAATGATTGTTTCAAATGAGTCAAACATGTTTAAGGGGCAGGATCTGCACTCAAGAAAGCCACACTGGGTATGGTCCGGTGTCAGTAGGTCCCCAATATCTTTATGTCTGCGGTACATGCTGATCCTTTCCATAGCTGTGCAGACCAAGCTTGTCAGGATTCTGGGGTGGTAGTTTGCAGTATCCATTCAGGCAACACCTTTGTTGAGAAGGACCACTGTTGTTGTACACTGTTCTTTGGGTACATATCCTGTGGTAAGGCTGACATTGAGCAGTAGTGTGATTTGACATTCCATTCTTCTTGGAGTCCATGTTGGACTCAGCCCAGGACACCACACCATCTAATACCATTGCTGCTGTGTGTTTTGCTTTGTCGATGCTGGCTGTTACCTCAGCATCTGCAATGTCAGGGGGCCAGCAGTCTGCTGGGATAGATATTTTGCATTCTGGGGGGGGGGGGGTTGAACTGCACCTGTCAGGTTGGATGTTGGCAATATATGTGTGTGTTTGGTATGTTGTTTGTAATATTTGAGTGATTCAGAGCATATCTGTGAATTCCCAACAAGGTTCCTACCATCAGTTAAGAAAGCCTTGTGATTATCCTTAGTGTCCTGTACAATTTGTATCTTCATTGGTTCATAGGTTCATACTAGGCTATCCACCCTAGGGCATTTATAAGCCTAGCAAGAGTGTGTGTGGCTTTCGCCACCCCTTGCTATATGAATATTATGGCCATTTATGATTTACTTTACTGTGCCTCTGTCTGGACGTGACACAGTGAAGACCCCAGTGTACATCTCCGATCATCCATCCACTTGGCAAGGTTCCTGTTGAAGAGTGTCAGTGATGGGCTCTGCCTAACATGGAGTGGGATTCTGTTCCAGGGTGTAGGGAGCCTCAGGGTTATGTATCTGTCCCTCCAGCACATCCTATTTCATTATGTGTTGAGGTTGACATCTCTCACTCTCACAGCTCCAATGGCTTTGGGTTTTCTGGGGTGGAGCATGTCCATTACTCCTGTGTTGGACATGGCCTTGTACAACAGGCATACAACACCTCTGTGTAGGCAGTATGTGACTACATTCAGCTGGGGTGTCTACAGCCAGGCAGCATATGACATATATTTGAGACCCTTTATCCTCTTGGTGAGGTACCTTTAAGGTCTTTCTAACTGCTGCAGGTGTCAGGTAAGGTGCATCCCAAATGAGGCATTGTACTAGATTATGGGTCTGATAAGACAACAGTATAGGGGCACAATGACCTCTGTTGATGTAGATGTGAATCTTTTCATGATACGGTGTCCAATATAGACAGTCTTCCTAGCCACGTTGGCAATGTGAGTGTCACATAACAGGTTACTGTCCACATGTGTCCCTAGGTCTCTGATTACTCCTTCCATACATAATGGTTTACAACCTATGTGGTAATTTGTGAGTACTTTGTTTGGTATTTGGTGGGACATTCATACTGTCCAGTGTCTTCAGGACGGCTGGGTGGGGTTCAGACTGTACAGCAGTTTTGCCTATGGTTAGTTGCACATGGGTGGTCTCCGATGCTTCGTGCATTGTCAGTTACCTGGATGTATGGGTGTCTGTGCTGAATATGGATACTCCTCCTCCTTTCATGTTTTGGTCCAGGTTTTGGGGCCATAACACATGATATGAGGTATAACCTGGTAGTGCTGGTGTGCTGTCAGGAGGCTTGCTGCAGGTTTCTGTCACTGCACGGACATCAATGTTCTCCATACTGGGGAGGGCCTCGGGAGCATGCATATTGAGGTTTACATGTCTGGCATTGGTCAGCATTACCCTTCTATTTCTTTCCACTTATGTTTTCTAGGGTGGTGGGTTAGTCTTTTCAGCCTTGCCTACGAAAGGCTCTATGGAGGTGGCAAAAGCCTTATCCAATATCCAGATGCCCAGGGGTAACAGGTGAAAGCCATCCCTGGAACAGCAGCGTGGCTTGTCAAGCATGACATCCCAAGCAGACAGACATTGGATCCCCTTGGAATTACACCAGTACTTGTGCCACTTGTTAAAGCTGTTTGTACTGTGGCATCATTCTTGGTGAGGGTAGGATGCTGCAAATGGTCAGTGTCATACCGGCCTGGACTACATAATCAGAGAGCTCATCTATGTCTCTTTTCATGTAGTCCAGGGAGGTACATCTCTGGTCATTCACGCCAGCATGGACAATGACTGCATCATATTTCTACTTGCTTTGGGGTGACCTGCGTACTTGTGTTATGTGGCATATTGTAGCAGCCTACAGGCAGCTTACTGTACCCTTTCTCTTGTTCAGTCTGGTGAGTGGGACAGCAGTGTTTCTGTCTATGGAGTCACCTATTACAACTGTATCAGGCATGTTGTTTCTCCTTCTGGCCTGTGACTGTTTGGCACACCAGCTTTGTGTACTATGTGTTGCATGTGCTATGTTTGGAGGTTGTGGCTGCTTGGGTGTCTGCTTTGGAGGCCTCTGTTGGTGTGGTGTGTTTGCAATTAGGGCCTCTGGGAATGTTTTTCTGTGTTTATCTTTGGTTTGCAGCTGTGATAGGTCTATGTGGGACTGGGTTTGTGGTGTATGTGGTTACCTTCTCCTCCTGACTAGTTTTGACAGTACTGAGTTAAGGGAGCTCAGCCTCCGGTTTGGATAAATGGTTGCATCTCTCACATATATTTGTATTTCTTGGGGGGAGTTCAGGGTTGTCTGTGTACTTGGGGCAGGTGTAACATTGCCTCAAGATTCACAGATTCAACTTGTTGTAGCTGGCCTTAGTGAATTGTATGTGTGGACATATTTTATTGCCATACTACTGATCAGTGATTAGTTCCCTTTTTATGTTTGCTGTATCATGTAGTAGCGTCCTCATTCTCTTGCATTGTTTGGTAATGGCTGGAGTCCACCATGCCAGATGCCTGCATGTATGGCATTGTGTCTTGCTTTTATTTGGGATTGCATAATCCAAGCATTCCTGGCAGTGTTCATGGAATGTCTGTATAACAGGTTCTGAGGTGTGGCCCATATTTTGCACCTGCACAGGGCCTTTAATGGATTCCACATCAGTTTGGAGGAGTGCAATTTTTGCTTTACACATGTTTTTCACTGTGGTTTTCTGGCCAGGGACTGTGTTCAGGATGTGTATATCCAGTGTGATTACTCTATGGTCTGGCCTTACCAATGAGGGATACACTTCTCATCTTGCCATCCAGTACCCATGTTGCTGATTATCACATCCAGTATGCTTACACCTCTTGTGGGAGTGGTACGTTGTTCCTGGGCATTTTGGTTTATGGATTCTAGGAACTTTTGTCCTACAGTGTTGGAGCTAGTATAATTCTCCCAGTCTATGTCTGGGTATTTTCAGTCACACAATATAATGTGGTTTGGAGGGCTTGATATATTCATGTATTCCAACATAGGCCAGGTGCAGTTCCTGGTGTTAGGATGGTAGTCTGTAGCAGGCTATAAACTGGGAGGCAGTTTTAGCCACTGTTACTTGACCATGGCTAGTCCATGCTGCTTCTTGTTGTGGTACCAACATGGGGGTGTGGTTATCCTTGATAATTATTGCTAGTCACCCTCCTTTTGTAGCTTGTTCCATGGTTTGAGGCTGTACAGCACAGTATGAGGAGTAACCTGGTAGTGTTACGGTGCTGTTGTGAGCCTTGACCCAGTTTTCTATTACAGGACAGATATCAACATTCTCCATACTGGGGGAGTTTAGACTGCATGCATCTTGCTGTTTAGACTTCTGGCATTGGGTAGCATTACATCTAGGTTCTTATCCCTTGTGATACCTATGGAGGTGGGTTTGTGTTTTGAGCCTTACCTATTCAGGGCACGCTGTGGGTAACAGCAGCCTTTGCCAGTATCCATAAGGCCTGGACTGATAGGTGCACGCCACCCCTAGCAGGTGGAGCATCATGTCATGCTCAGCATGTCATCCCAGGCTGGCACACATTGGATCCCCTTTGACTAACTGCAATACTTCAGCCAATTATTGCACTTGATTATCTCATCATCATATTGTGGCATCATGCTTGGTGAGGGTAGGATGTTAGTCAGGGTCATCAAGTGTGCATATACTACATGGTGTTACATTGCTTAACACATGGCATTCATGCCTCAGGTGGTGCTGCAGGGCTGCCTCTGTCGGATGCACATACTACACTCCCTGTACATGTTTGAGAGCAGGTTATGTCATTTTAGGCATCCCTGTTATTATATGAGTGAGTCAGAGAGGGGTATCATTCCCAGGGTTCCTACTGAACCAGTGTATGTGCTATGCGTTGCCTCTTTGCCAAGGCCAGGGCATACTGGGCACACCTCCTTCTGCCTACTGGGGCAGGCTCAGGTTGTTCCTCCTCTGAGTCATGCTCTGCCTGTGATGGCTTTGGCAATGGTGGGGGGCTGTTTGGCCCGGCCCTATGCTGGTCCTGCTGCAGCTGTTTTCGCAAGATCATATTATGTAGCATAGCACATACCATGACAATTTGGGTACATGTAGTTGGTGAGTACTGCAAGGCTCCACCAGATGTGTCCAGACACCGGAACCATAACTTGAGCAGCCCAAACACATGCTCTATTACATTACGTGTTTGTGCGTGTGCCTCTTTACTGTGTTCCTGTTCAGGTGTGTGTGCGTTTCTGATGGGTGTCATCAGCCATGGCTCCAGTGCATAACCTGCATCCCCCACTAGGTGTCCAAGTGGGATGTCCCCATTGGCAAATGTCTGGTACAGCTGCGTCAAATGCCAGATATGGGAATCATGGTAGCTCCCAGGGCAGCCAGCACACACTTTCATTATTATGCCCTGGGCATCACACACAACCTGGCAGTTGATGGAGGGGAAGCCCTTGCGGTTAATGTAGGCCCTATCCTGCTCACCGGCTGGTGCTTTGATGCATATGTGCGTGCAGTCTATTGCACCCACTACCTCAGGGTATTCTGCTATTTGCTGGAAGAGACGCATATTGCTGGCCAATACCTCACTGGCATTGGGGAAATATACATGATCACCGACATGTGCTGACATGGCATCCAGGAACTGGTGCAGTACCCTGGAGGCTGATGCCTATGATATCCCCATCATATCACCAGTTGGTCTCTGGAAGGTACCTGTTGCTAGTATTCTTATGCCAACACATACCTTGGTTTCCACTGGGATGGGTTCCCCTCTGTTGGTTCTGTGTGTGAGGCGTGGCCTGCACAGCTCGACAATTTGCTGCAGGAGGTCTCTGTCCACTCTATAGTGCTCTACTATCTCCAGCTCATGTAACCCATGGTAGGTGACCCTGGGCCTGTACACTCTTCTCCGTCTCCTCACTGTGGGTTGTCTGGCACCATCTGCATTGTCACCACCCTCAGCAAGTAGCCTATGGCTCCTTATGACAGCTATGGCAGCCCCTAGCATTTCTGCTCTGAGTTCAGCTTTTTCAGTTTTCACTTCTAATAGCTTACTCCTGTCTTGCAGTGTCTCTTGAGAGAAACATCCTGCACTGCTGTTTGCAGAGTTTTAAGTGCTTGGCTGAGCTACTATTCTGCCTGTGTAATTGCCTGCTTCTAATTGTTTTCACCTGCTAGCTCCAGCAGTATTCCCTGCTAGCTTCCTACTATTTCTGTTGCTTCCTTTTTCCTTTCTGTTTCCTCAGGGGGGAGCAACTTGCATACCAGCAGAAACACGCTCACAGTGGCTTACATGCATGCACACATGCTTACACGGTTCAGAATCTGCTTATTCAGGTTAAAATGCACGCACACCAGCGCAAACAGTGTTACAAGTCTGCCAACAGGCTCCCACATGCTCAGTCTGCCTTACACGTGCGCACACTTCCCTACTCATGCTTCATGGCGCGCACACGTGCGCATGCACGCCCAGCAAGAAACTTTGGTGAAAGAAATAGTGTACACCTTCCATTTCTTGACTTTCCCATGCTTATGTTGTGGCACTCCTCTTTCCATGATATGTGTTTGATATCTGTCATGTAACACTGACCTCCAATGAATTGCATTTCTTTCTACCATTCCCCCCTGTGATGTCACCGATCTCCTACTCTATTTCTCCCATTTATGTATCTCTTACACTACTCAGAATGTGCTCATTTGCTATGTGACAGTGCAATTCAGTATCCTAACACTCATTTACACCAGATTGCCTACTAATGCTTAGTTATATGTCTTGGACTCAGCTTCCCCCCTTAGCAACCACTAAACAGTGGCCATGTTGTTTTTGGTCTGCTGGTCCCTGCATTGTAAATCCATGTATTGCATAAAACCCAGATTTGTGGGTTTATAACCTTCATTTTTATGTTTTATATAGTGCAGCCCATTTGCGCGGGGCTGCGCTGCGTTAAAATATTTATTTTTCATATTTGCATCGGGGTACCTTGCCAATGGCCACATATTTGGCCATTGGCATGCTGCCTGACACATATGCACCCTTTATTTGGAGCTGACATGGCTCCATTGTGTTTTTTGCAGAAACGTACTCAGTTGTCAACTGAGTACATTTCTGCAGCTAAAACGGCTCGTACACGGGCTGTTTTGGGCTTCCTGGATCGCTAATCTACCTCATTTGCATGCCTTTGGGCTGCAAGTGAAATGATTAGCATATCCACGCCCACTCCATGTAAGAAACGTTTTAGCTGGTCTCTTACATGGAATTTAGGGCTGTTCCTAGATCGCAAAGGCTGCATGGAGTCTTACACTACTCTTAGACTCCGTGCAAGCCTTCGTGAATCCTGCCCCAAGTGTAGACACTTTTGTAGTGCTGGCCAGTGTAACTCACATTTATAAGGATTGCGGACAGCAAAAATGGCCAGAAGAACGCTTTGTATTTCCTGTAGCTTAGGAACTAAGTCTAGGCACAAGTGTTTAATACAAACGTCATACTGGCATTTCTTATATGCATTCAGAGGAATCAATTTAGGTAAATGCAACAACTAAGGCCGACCAGCTACTCGGAAATGCTTATATATGTTAATTACGAGTGGCAAATATGGCCAGAGAGCTGCTCTGTATGTCCTGCAGTTCAGGAACTAAGTCTAGGCTCAAAAGCATAGTACTTAAAGCAGCAGCTAAAGCCGACCAGCTACTCAGAAATCCGGGACTATGCACACCTGCCTGTTTGGCATTTTTAGTGTACACTTACTGATAAGTAGTTCTGGGTGAAACAGCAGTAAAAGCTTTGTCCAATTCGAGAAGCAGGTACACGGCTACTGTTTGCAGTAACAGGTAGGACAAATAGTTTAAATATGGCTCAAAGTATAGGTAATGCAGCAGTTAGAGACGTTTCTATGGCATGGACACAAGGCAGAGATGAAATACACGTAGGGGAAATAGCGGTGAAGCCGCTTCTATTAGAAAATGCACACACAGGAGCGAGTCCGGGCACTTTAACCGGGTACTATTAGTCACTGGAAAGTGTAAAATCGCTGGACTCACATTCTGACCCAGAGATGGAAGGGGGTTGCTCACTGATCATGATAAAAGTAGGGGCAAAAGCTAGTTTACAGCTGAAGCTAGTTTACCGCTCAAGCAGGAAAGCCAGTAAATAACCCTATGCAGACATAAGACCCGAACCACGTGCAGAGATTACAGAGTCAGCAACTATGCCATATACGTTTCAAAGGGGCAGAGAGCATAGCAGATGCACATAGAAAGGTTAAATAAGTACACAGAGCTACACAGTTCTATTTAGTTTGAAACCTCGCAACAAGCACAAAACACAATATTCAGAGTTATTAGTCAATGCAAACACTCACCCCTTAAGCAGAGCCAGCAGCCTACAATGTACAGCACTGGAGGGGATAGGAGAGAATTTAAAAATGGCACCACAAGTCCGAGCAATGTAATATAGATTTAGGGGTGGAAAGTGTGTAAGATGAAGTGGAGGGATTGAGGTAGGAATGCGAGAGTAGAACCAGAGTGGGATAAGAAGAGGCAGGGAGTAAGGGGAGGATAAGTGTATAGGGGAATGAGGGGGTAAGAGGCAGGGAGAGAAATGGAAAAGCTTGAGAGCCAAGGAAAAGGATAAAGCAGAGAGTGTAGAGTGTATCAGTGAAGGAGAGAACAGTTCTGAGGTGAGGAGACTACAGGAATAGCACTAAGTAATTAAGTAATTGAGGTGAAGGAAGCAGAAGGTTCACTATAGCTAGAAGCTACACAAGGCAGTGATAATTTAATAGAATGTTGGCCAATTCTAAGGCTAGGAATAGGGCAGAGTTAGGTTAACAGTAGTGATTAGCATGCACTGAGGTGTAGAAAGAAGCAGGGTAGTTACAAAGGTAGATCTCGGGCACTCAGGGAAAGTGGGACAAAGCCAGGAAGGTAAAGAGGGAGGATTAAATCTGTGGTAGGCTGCTACCTGTTGCTCACTGGGTTGGTATACAAGAGGGCACTTGTATTGTAATGTCTAATTTACAATAGGGTGCATACACTTGATATTAATTCTTGGAGAGGCAAGGATGTAATAGAAGCACAGCAGGAGTCCTTTTATGATGTCCATTTAAGGGCGGCCAGGGATTCCAAGCAGAGGACTGGGAGGCACCTGGGGTGGAAATGATGCAGCAGGAATAAAACTTGATATTAATTCTTGGGGAGGCAAGGATGTAATAGAAGCACAGCAGGCCTCCTGTTATGATATACATTCAAGGGTGGGAAGCCAGGGATTCAAAGCAGAGGACTGACAGGCACCTGGGGTGGAAGTAATGCAGCAGGAATAAAACTTGATATTAATTCTTGGGGAGGCAAGGATATAACAGAAGCACAGCAGGAGTCCTTTTATGATGTCCGTTCAAGAGCAGGAAGCCAGGGATTCCAATCAGTGGACTGGGAGGCACCTGGGGTGGAAGTGATGCAGCAGGAATAAAACTTGATATTAATTCTTGGGGAAGCAAGGATGTAATAGAAGCACAGCAGGAGTCCTTTTATGATGTCCATTTAAGGGCGGCCAGGGATTCTAAGCAAAGGACTGGGTGGCACCTGGGGTGGAAGTGATGCAGCAGGAATAAAACTTGATATTAACTCTTGGGGAGGAAAGGATATAATAGAAGCACAGCAGGAGTCCTTTTATGATGTCTGTTCAAGGGTGGGAAGCCAGGGATTCCAAGCAGAGGACTGGGAGACACCTGGGGTAGAAGTGATGCAGCAGGAATAAAACTTGATATTAATTTTTGGGGAGGCAAGGATGTAATAGAAGCACAGCAGGAGTCCTTTTATGATGTCCGTTCAAGGGCGGGAAGCCAGGAATTACAAGCAGATGACTGGGATGCACCTGGGGTGGAAGTGATGCAGCAGGAATAAACACTTAAGCAGAGCCAGCAGCCTACACAGTACATGACCGGAGGGAATAGGAGGGAATTTCTTGTTGCACTGCTACCCTTAATGAATGCTGTTAGGTAATCTGTACATGATGCACTGCTGCACATAATGAATGCTGATAGGGTGTCTGTTCATGATTTGTTGCACTGCTAAACATAATGAATTCTGTTAGGTGGTATGTACATTATGCACTGCTACACATAATGAATGCTGATAGGGTGTCTGTTCATGATTTGGTGCACTGCTAAACATAATGAATTATGTTAGGTGGTATCTACATTATGCACTGCTACACATAATGAATGTTGTTAATACATCTGCACAAGATTTGTGGCACTGCTGCACATAATGAACGCTGTTAGGTAGTTTGTACATGATTTCTTGCACTGCTACTCATAACTAATGCTGTTAGTCTGTACAGGATGCACTGCTACCAATAATGAATGCTGTTAGGTAGTCTTTATATGATTTGTTGCACTGCTAATCATAATGAATGCTGTTAGGTAGTCTGTACATGAAGCACTGCTATCCATAATGAATGAAGTTAGGTAGTCTGTACATGATTTGTTGCACTGCTACCCATAATGAAAGCTATTAGGTAGTCTATACATGATGCACTGCTACCAATAATGAATGCTGTTAGGTAGTCTGTACCTAATGCACTGTTACTCATAATGATTGCTGTTAGGCAGTATGCACATGACTTGTTGCACTGCTACCCTTAATGAATGCTGTTAGGTAGGCTGTACATGATGCACTACTACACATAATGAATGCTGATAGGGTGTCTGTTCATGATTTGGTGCACTGCTAAACATAATGAATTCTGTTAGGTGGTATCTACATTATGCACTGCTACACATAATGAATGCTGTTAAGACATCTGCACATGATTTGTGGCACTGCTACACATAATGAATGAAGTTAGGTGGTCTGTACATGATGCACTGCTGCCCATAATAAATGCTGTAAGGTAGTCTGTACCTAATGCACTGTTACCCATAATGAATGCTTTTAGGTAGTCTGCAAATAATTTGTTGCACTGCTACCCATAATGTCTCTGGAATCATAGATGACCTTACTAAGCTGGGCATTAATTTCTGCATCACTCAATGGGTTGCCAGCTGGCTTACTGACAGAACCCACACTGTAAAAGTAGCAGACTCCAAATCTAGTTCCAGACAAGTGACAGGTGGAGTACCTCAGGATTCAGTCCTGGGACCAATCTTGCTTGTTATCTACTTCTCTGAAGTACAAGCCAACACTAAGGAACTCCAGCTAACAAAGTTCACAAATGATTGCAACCTGGGAGCTATTATCAAATCCCCAAATGATGTGGATATTCTACAAAAGGGCCTTACAGAAAAATATGCTTGTTTTCAGAGCCATGGGGTCAAGCTCAATGCCAAGAAATGTATAATTATCCCCTTTGGGAAAAAACATGTACCCATGAATTACCACATAGGTGGCAGTACACTAAACACGAAAAGTGTGATAAGAGACTTAGGGACACAGGCGGACAGTGGTCTCACGTTCCATAATCACATCACCACAACAGTCAGGAAATCCTTCTATGTGGCACACCTCATCACTAAGGGCTTTTCATCCAGAAAAAAGGAGGTCATTGTCCCATTGTACTCATCCCTCATTAGGCTTATTATAGAATACAACACCCCATTTGCTATGTACCTCTCAAGGCCTCTGCAACAACTGGAAAGGCCACAAAAATATCTCACTAAAAGAATTACAGGCCTAAAGCAGATGCCCTATGCTGACCGTCTAAAAAAATTCCACCTATACTCTGTCGCATATCTTCTATTCAGAAGTGATCTCTGCTTAACATACAAGGCCATGTCAAACTCAGAGCTGTTAGACATGCTACACTTAAAGAAATCCAAATCCCTCAGGGACACACTCTCCAGGGATCTAAACCTAGTCATAACAATGAACAAAATATGCTGGAGGGATAGGTTTCTGGCCCAAAGACTCCCCAGACTCTGGAATAGAATGCCCATACATGTCAAGCAGTGCACCTCTTTGGCCCTCTTCAAAAGGAACAATGATGAGTGGATGGGAGATAGAAAATTCACCCTGGGGATCACGGCAGTCGCCCTTCTAGACAGGGGTCCAAGAAAGTAAATACTGTGGGAAGGAAGCCAGAGAATTGTTATGGCTAGGCTTGTATAGGCCCTAGGGCAAATAGCCTGGTACCAACCAATGAACCTATGAACCTATGATGCTGCTAGGTAGTCTATACATTATTTGTTGCACTGCTACCAATAATGAATGCTGTTGTGTAGTCTGTTCATGATGCATTGCTACCTATAATGAATGCTGTTAAGTAGTCTGCACATGTTTTGTGGCACTGCTATGAATAATGAATGTTTTTAGGTAGTCCACACATGATTAGTTTCACTTCTACACATAAGTAATGCTGTTAGGTAGTCTGTATATGACTTGTTGCACTGCTACCCATAATGAATGCTGTTAGGTAGTCTGTACATAATGCACTGCTACTCATAATAAATGCTCTTAGGTGGTCTGTACCTGATTTGTTCTAATGTTACTAATAATTAATGCTTTTAGATTGTCTGTACATAATGCACTGCTACTCATAATAAATGCTGTTAGGTAGTGTGTACCTGATTTGTTGTAATGTTACCAATAATGAATGTTAAGTGCATGTCAGTATATGAGTAGGTCATACTTGTTAACAGCTGTGAACTCATACAATGTACTAAGTCTAGAGTTAAATGATGCGTGTGTTTGTGTGGGTGTGTGCATGTGTGTGTGTTAATCTGTTCATTTAAATTTTTACATATTTATGTGTTTTTGTGTCTGTGGGTGCATGTGTTTTTGTTTGTATCTGAGTGTCTGTTTTTGTGAGTGTGTATGTGTGCATGTGTGTGTGTGTGTGTGTGTGTGTGTGTGTTTGTGCACTTATATGTATGTCTGTGTGTGTGTGTGTGTGTGTGTGTGTGTGTGTGTGCGTGTGGGTGTGTGCATGTGTATATGTGTGTGTGTGTGTGTGTGTGTGTGTGTGTGTGTGTGTGTGTGTGTGTGTGTGTGTGTGTATAGAACTCATGTCAATATACCACTAAGTTGCTCATGCTAACAGTAGTGAGCTCATGTAATATCACAGCACTATAATACACACGAGCATGTGTGTGTGTGTGTCTAAAGTGGGTGTGTGTGCATGTGTGTGATTGTGTTTGTGTGACTGTGTGTGTGTGTGTGTGTGTGTGTGTGTGTGTGTGTGTGTGTGTGTGTGTGTGTGTGTGTGTGTGTGTCTGTGCATGTCAGAGTGCTTATGTTTGTTTCTGAATGCTGACAGCAGCCAGCACATACAGTGCTCTAACACTGTAATTAATCAGTTTGTGTTTGTGACTTTGCATGTACATAAAAGCGTTCATGTCACTATATGAGTAGATCACTCATGCTAACAACAGTGAACTCATACAGTGTCCTAAGACTAGAGTTAAATGGTTAGTGTGTTTGTGTATGTGTGCGTGTGTGTGTATATGTGAATGTGTGTGTGTGTGTGTGTGTGTGTGTGTGTGTGTGTGTGTGTGTGTGTGTGTGTGTGTGTGTTTGTAAAGTCAGAGGGCTTATGTTGGTTTGGAGTTTGCAGGTGCTGCAAATAGCAGTCAGCACATACAATGCCCTAACACCGTTATTATTCAGTTTGTATGTTTGCATTTGCATGTACATAGAGTGCATGTCAGTATATTCGTAGGTCACTCTTGCTAACAGCAATAAACTCATACAATGTACTAAGTCTAGAGTTAAACAGTGCATGTGTTTGTGTGGGTGTGTGCATGTGTGTGTGTTAATCTGTTCATTTACATTTTTACATGTTTATGGGCCGGATTCACGAAGGCTTGCATGGAGTCTAAGAGTAGAGTAAGACTCCATGCAGCCAACATGCCTGCCGAGCGATCCAGGAACAGCCGGCAGGGGCGTGCAAGAAAGCTCCTAAAACGACTCTTACACGGACAGGGCTAGGTTATGCAAATTACCTCATTTGCTGCTGAAAGTTATGCAAATGAGGTAAATTTGCGATCCAGGAAACCCTAACCTGTCCGAGTAAGAGTAGTGTTATTTGCAGAAATGTACTCCATTGTCAACTGAGTACCGTTCTGCAAATAGCAAAACGGAGCCATGACAGCTCCAAATAAAGGATGCATCCAGTTGTGGAAGCATGCCAATGGCCTATCGGCCATTGGCAATTCTTCCCATTGCAAAATAAAAAAAATTTTTTTTTTACCTCAATTTCCAAAGTCTAAGCATAGCACAGTGTCGCACAAAAGTGCTGTGCTCTAAAAACCAAAAAAAATAAATAAATAAAAGCCAAAAATAGGCATTTTATTACAAATATACATCTGCCATGCAAGTGAATGGCAGGCTGAAGACAACATGGCTACTGAGTAGAGGTTGCTAAGGGGGGGAAGCTCAGTCTAAGAGATATAACCAAGCTTTAGTAGGCAATCCTATGCAAATGAGGGTAAGGATAGTGAATCCCAATTTCACATGGCATATAAACAAAGTCCGTGAAGTATAAGAGTAGGATAAGGGGAGTATCAGAGTAGAAGATAGGCGACATTATGAGGGGGATATGTATGAAAGAATGTAAACTCATTGGAGCAGAGTGGCATGTGTTTGCTGTCAGTTACCCATCACTGGAAGGGGCGTGTCAACAGGTATCCCAGCTAAAGGCAAGAAATTTAAGGTGTATGCCGTGGATAACACTAAAGTTTCTTGTAGAAGTGCTTGCAACGTGTAGGTGTGCGTGTGCGCACCTGAAAAAACGAGTAAGACTGTGTGTGCACGTGTGCACCTGTGTGCGCGCGTTTAAGCTGGAGTAAGCATGTGTAAGGTTGTTGAAACCTGTGTAAGCGCGTTTGCACCTGTGTGTGCACGTTTAAGCTGGAGTCAGCAAGTGTTAGGCCGTGTAAGCATGTGTGCGCGTGTGTGAGCTTGTGTGCGCTTGTTTGCATGGTGATGCCCCCTGTGGAAACAGAAAGGGAAAAGGAAGCACAACAAATAGTAGGAAGTTAACCAAGGAGAACTAGCAGAGCTAACAGGTGAAAACAATCAGAATCAGCCAATTACACAGGCACTAGCCCAGCCCAGCCCAGCACTTAAAACTCTGCAAACAACTTTCCACTATGTTTTTCTCAGAGACACTGCAACACTGCAGTAAGCTAATAGAAGTGAAAACTGAAAAAACTTTACTGAGACAAAGAAATGTTAGGGGCTGCCATTGCTGTTATAAGGCGACATATGCAACATGCTGAGGGTGGTGACAATGCGAATGCTGCTGAGCAACCCACAGTAAGGAGACAGAGAAGAGTGTACAGGCCCAGGATAACCTACCAGGGGCTACATGAGCTGGAGATAGTAGAGTGCTTTAGAGTGGACAGAGACCTCATGCAGCAAATTGTTGAGCTGTGCAGGCCATGCCTCTCACACAGAACCAACAGAGGGGAACCCATCCCAGTGGAAACCAAGGTATGTGTTGGCCTAAGAATACTAGCAAAAGGTACCTTCCAGAGACCAACTGGTGATATGATGGGGATTTCACAGGCATCAGCATCCAGGGTACTGCACCAGTTCCTGAATGCCATGTCAGCACATGTCGGTGATCATGGTATATTTCCCCAATTCCCATGGGGTATTGGCCAGCAATATGTGTCTTTTCCAGCAAATAGCGGAATACCCTGAGGTAGTGGGTTCAATAGACTGCACGCACATATGCATCAAAGTACCAGCTGGTGAGCGGGATAGGGCTTACTTTAACCGCAAGGGTTTCCCCTCCATCAACTGCCAGGTCATGTGTGATGCCCAGGGCATAATAATGAATATGTGTGCTGGCTGCCCTGGAAGCTACCATGATTCCCATATCTGGCATCTGACTCAGCTGTACCAGACATTTGCCAATGGGTACATCCCTCATGGTCACCTAGTGGGGGATGCTGGATATGCACTGGAGCCGTGGCTGATGACACCCATCAGAAATGCACACACACCTGAACAGGAATGCCATAATGAGGCACATGCACAAACACAAAATGTAATCGAGCATGTGTTTGGGCTTCTCAAGTCATGGTTCCGGTGCCTGGACACATCTGGTGGTGCCTTGCAGTACTCACCAACTACATGTACACAAATAGACATGGTATGTGCTATGCTACATAATATGATCCTGTGAAAACAGCTGCAGCAGGAGCAGCATAGGGCCAGGCCAAACAGCCCCCCCACCATTGCCAAGGCCATCACAGGCAGAGCATGACTCGGGGGAGGAACAACCTGAGCCTGCCCCAGTAGGCAGAAGAAGGCGTGCCCAGTATGCTTTGGCCTTGGCAAAGAGGCAACGCATAGCATATACACTGGCTCAGTAGGAACCCTGGAAATTATACCTCTCTCTGACTCGCACATATAGTAAAAGGGATGCCTAACTTGACACTACTTGTTTTCAAACATGTATAGGGAGTGTACTATGTGCATCTGACATAGGCAGCCCTGCAGCACCACCTGAGGCATGATTGTCATGTTTTAAGCAATGTAAAGCAGTGCTAAATAGCTTTTACCACTATTTAGTATATGTAAACAAAATTGCACACACTAAGTAGCACAACTTTGGGCAATGTTGAGCAATATTGGGCAACGTTCAGCAATGTTGGTTAATGTTGAGCAATGTTGGGCAAGTTTGGTCAAAGTTGGGCAAAAGCAGGTAAACATGGTCATATTTGCTTTACTGTTCCTTAAGAAGTCTGGTCTGCCCAGTATGAAAATATGAAGCAGTGACAGTCCTCGAACCCAGAATACTGTGCACTATAGTCACAGTACTGAACCACTAAACCATGACACTATTTCACTGGTCAGCCTGTATGAAGAAATGGTGATAAGTCTATGCAAAGTGTCTCATGGAAACCCTGCAGGCACAGCATAATCCCTGTAGAGTTACGACACAAAGGTGAGCCGTGCAGTAAAAATACAACTTGATTTACAACACACATATGGTATAAATGTTAATATTGGGCATGTTCACACACATCAACAAATGTAGTGGACTTCACACAGCAACATACTGAAAGGTCACACTGGGCATGCTCACACATGAATAAATGAGGCAAATGTCAGGCAACAACATACTGAAAGGCCAAACTGGGCATGCTCACACACTTAGGCCATGTCTGAGTACAGCAGTGGGCCACACATATCTGGCAGTTGCATGTGTTAACACAGGAACCTCTCACAATTCACAAATCCTGACTTGTGCACACGGTGATATGACAACAGATGCATATATAATATATTGGAACCCTGTCATAATCAAATATGTACTACAAATACTTAGGTTGTTCATAGAAAGTTGAAAAGCAAAGAAAATAAAAAACCCAAAATCAGTATCATCAGTAAACAATGTGCACTCCAAACACTATCCAATCCAGATCATGGAAAGATTATTTGCGAAGGAGTCCATACAGAACCATGACACTTCCTTCAGCTATGTCATAAATAGCAATGTACACTCATATATGTCCTGAGTCAGGGCCAGCTATAAATGACTGACAATGCCAACATCCTGTCAGACAGGCCCATACATACATACCCACCTCCCGCTGACAAAAGGCCCTATCATCATACCAGGAGATATCACATGTAGAATGGGTAAACAGCTCCTTCCAAAGCTGAAAACATGGCATCAATTGGATTACATTGTGCCTCTATATGTGTCATAAGTGAACTGCAGAACAAACAGACCCTGCACCTGAGCAGTCTGTTGAGCCTCACCCTCTCTACAGGATATGAAACTGTTGAATGGGTTACAGCAACATATGACACACTACACAAGTGTTGGTGCACAACAGACCATGGGAACTATAGTCTTATAAGCCTAAGAAGTCTGATCTGCAAGGCCATAGAGTCCATCATGATTGAAGTCAGAAACAGAGCTATTGGAAGCCTATAAACACACAACCCTACCAACTTTGGTTTGGTCATGGGCAGATCATGGTTCCCAAACCTGCTAGACTGTGTGCAAGGCAGCCACCCAGGACATACATCAATGAAATGAGCTACATATGTCCCATGTGCACTTTGAATAGCCCTTTTCCAACATCCCAGACACATGTCATATCCACAAAATCAACAACCTGTGCATAAATATGTAATGTCATCGGATGGATTGGCAACTGGGCCACAGATAGATCACACAAGGTAAGAATTGTGGAGTCCTGTTCAAGCTGGTAACACCTGCTGTCCCCCATGGCTCAGTCCTGGGATTGCATAAAACTAAGTGCACACACATTACCATGTCTAGTCTGATGATGTCAGTGTCCTACAAATATAGCAGTGGAAATAGCAACACCCAGTAAAGCATATAGCGTGTCGTGTTGATACATATCGCTCCAGTATCATAACATAGTTAGTTAGGGGTTTGAATCCTGTATTGCTGAGTGAGTGTGTGTGTGGGGGGTGTATGTTTCTGTGTGATTTCCTTTGAGAGTATTGTCCTTTTTGGAGACTAGGAAAACACCTTAAAAGTGTTATATTCCTGTTTGGCAGTCTGATGATGTCAGCATCCTACAAATATAGCAGTGGAAATAAAAACTCCCAGTAAAGTGTATAGCGCGTCGTGTTAATGCGTATTTCTCCAGTATCATAACATAGTTAGATAGGGGTTTCAATCCTGCAATTGCTGTCTGTGTGTGTGTGGGGGGGGTGTATGTTTCTGGGTGATTTCCTTTGAGAAGAGTGCCCTTTTTGGAGACTAGGAAAACACCTTAAAAGTGGTATATTCCTCTTTGGCAAGTCTGATGATGTCAGCATCCTACAAATATAGCATTGGAAATGAAAACTCCCAGTAAAGCATATAGCACATCGTGTTAATACGTGTCTCTCTAGTATCATAACATAGTTAGGTAGGGGTTTGAATCCTGCAATCTGTGAGTGTATGTGTGTGATACTGTTTGTCAATGTGTTGTAGGTTTAGCTTTTACTACTGTGCAACATATCAGTATAACAATAGTATGTGCATTGCACACTTCAGGTATCTGTGTGGCAAATACATATATGTACATGTGATCTCAATTAGTTCATAGGTGTGAAGCCTGCTTTCTGCATGAATACATCTATTACCTATGACAGATTGTTCTGCTGCTTCTCAGACCTTCGGTCACATATGTATGTTTGTGACAAGGACAGCCACTGTAGTGATCTGTGGCCTAGGTCATCTGTGTCACACACACCCATGACAGTTTATATAGAATAGTGTAAGTGAGGGTTTATGCCTGGGGTATATTTCAGACGTTCAAACACAACAAAGTCTGTCAATAATGAACATTCATTATAGGTGTACAACAACTTTGTGGATATGCATACAGACCCCATATTGCTTATGCGATACACCGAGGGACTTCAGAATACCTATGGAAATGTGAATACCAAAGGACAAATGACATAACACTTGACTGTATGCACACATCGGTACCTGTTCTACATGTTTGGGGCTACTACCTATGTGGTACTGTCGGGATACTATGTTTAGTAAATGTGGATGACTATGCTATATTTGGCTTACAGCTTTACAGCATGGGTTGGACAACAGGTATCTGTCTGTATGATACCCTTGTGGAGGATAAGTGTCTCATCCGGAGAATGCATTGTAGACCACTGTATGCATTTCCAGATGTGGATGGACATATCCCTAGTGTGTTTGCTTGTACCTAAGAGGGCTATAGGCCAAACAGGAGTGGTCCCAGGAATGGGTGGCGGTCAATACCACTGGTTACTGGTATAGTATAATACCGGACGGATCCAAATGCTACTGAGTTTCCTACATTTGTGTGTCAGTTGTCAAGACATCATCTAACGATTGGTTATAGTCAGGCTGTTGAGGTTGTGTATACTACCAGAATGCAAACCAATGACAGATAGTAACAGTATTACCCACAGCATAGTGTCAAACAATGTCATACACACATGTGTACCCAAGTTAAAACATATGTGTATTAAAATGCATACTGGCCACCAATAAAACTATGAAGTGTTGACACTGTGTAATACAGGGCATGTCACCCTTCCCATGTGTCCACTATGCACATACATGCAGACAGTGCACCTCCACCATGTTCACAAATGTACACCTGGAAATCTGTACTGCATGCATCACACACGTACTGTCCACTCACCAACACATGCTGCTAAAACTACACACATCAGTCAAGTGGCACATGGGCGGGCAATACATTTTTGGAATTAACACTGTTGTAAACAATACTACATTGGTAATCATAGCTTTAATGCATCATGCCTGCTCAGATATACCTACAAGAATATCATTACACTGTACTGTTGATAACATGCTAACATTGCTACACTGCTATAAAGTCACCCTGTGCATCAGCACCATGTTAGCCTGTTCCTGCATCAATGTTACAGATAACAGGAGGTGGCACAGTTTCATCATATGCACAGGGTGTGTTGTTGGTTTGCCAGAGTCCGACATTGACCCATCCAATCGACATGTATGTGTGTGTGTGTGAGGGACAACATTACAGCATGGGTCGATGTTGATGTAATGTGTGTGTGTATGTGTTAGCCCTAGGTGTTTGGATTATGTGTGTGTGTTTGCATGCACACAGTTCCACCATGTGGCTGCCATATACGGGAGGTTGTGGGACAGCCACAGACTGTACCTGCCAGGCTGTACAGATCACCGTCATTGGCCACGGACACAGTACCTGTGCCTGGCAGGGGTGTAACGGACAGTATCGGGTACTAAGCCAGACTGGGTACTATCATCAGAGGCAGAGGGATGTCGACTGGACCCATGTCCCTACTGGGTCTGGCCAGAGCCATGTGCACGTGGTCTTCTATGATGGTCTATTGACAGCCCAGCTCCAACATTGCTGGGGCTGGTACTGCCACTATGGGAGCGGCTGTAACTTGTGTGTCTTCCGTGATGACTGCCAGCCAATGATGTTGCTGGCATATGTCCACATTGACGTCTCGGCCATCCTGCACTGTCCTGGCACATGGACATGACATTGTGGAGGACATCTAATGTCTCCCCCCAATGTCTATCAATGACCTCGGTGTAGTGATGCACTGCACTGGCAAGGTCACGGATACTGTCAATGATAGCGGTGTTATGGGCCCTCTGGATCCTCAGTCCCTGTCTGGTGAACCATTCCATACATGCCTGTGCCTGCATTACAGCCTGGAGCATACCTGAGGTTGTAAGACCTGTGGGGGCATGTCTGCCAGGGGCATTACGACCAGCAGTGCTCCCACGAGAACCCCTGGACATCCACCTATGTGGTACCATTCCAGGAATCTGGGTATGGCTGCTGTGAAGGGATGCATGTGCCATAGATACCACACTATCCTGGTCAATGCCTAGTGTATGCTGTCCCTCAGCTAAGGCCATTGGTGATGAGGGATGTATTGGCAGCATGAATGTGCGCATATATGGTGTGGAAAGCTGTGTACTGTCGACTGGCGGACCAACGACAGACCCTGTCAAACCTGCCTGTGCCACAACAAGTTTCATCATTTCCACTATTTGTGGCAGTGTCTTCAGGTTCCCTGCTGCACTCAACCAATACAACCTCAGCACCTGTGAGAGGGAGACAGGAAACACACTTTACAATCTGTACATGATGTTAGTACACATGCACACATGCACACATGAACACATGCACACATGCACACTTGCACACATGAATACATGAACACATGAACACATGCACGCATGCACACATAAACACATGCACACATGAACACATGCACACATGCACACATGAACGCATGCACACATGAGCACATGCACACATGAACCCATGCACCCATGCACACATGAACACATGCACACAGGTACACATGAACACATGCACACATGAACACATGCACACATGAACACATGAACATGAATACATGCACACATGCACACATGAACACATGCACACATGAACACATGAACACAAATACTCTATTCACTAAAGTAGACACACACACACACACACACACACACACACACACACACACACACACACACACACACCAACAGCAATCCAGAACATACAGTATGAACACATGCACACATGCACACATGAACACATGCACACATGAACACATGCACACATGCACACATGAACACATGCACACATGAACACATGCACACATGCATGCATGCACACATGCACACATGAGCACATGCACACATGCACACATGCACACATGAACACATGCACACATGCACACATGCACACATGCGCACATGCACACATGAGCACATGGACACGAACACATGCACATGTGCACACATGAACACAATCACATATGCACACATGAACACATGCACACATGAACACATGAACACAGATACACTACTCACTAAAGTAGACACACACACACACACACACACACACACACACACACACACACACACACACACACACACACACACACACACACTCACACACACACCAACAGCAATCCTGAACATACCCATTAGTGGTTGATGGTGGAGTACAGTATCACAAGCCAAAGAGTACTATCACATGTGTCAGCATGCAAGATGTGTGTTGCTCAACAGCATGCAGTGTGAGTGTAGAGACTCCTTGTTAATAACAGTATACATGTGTTTGATGCATGTGTGTTGTTCAATGATTGGCCTCACCTTGCAACACAATGTGTACATGAACACAACATTGCTGTGCAAGTATTAAATGCTTTTCAATGTCCTGTGCACCATCACTCACAGGTATACATACCATGGCTGGATGCACACAACTGTCAGGTGTATAGCAATGAATGCTATGTGTTGTACTGTAGTTACTGTAACTGGATGTAGTGTAGCACCATGAGCCATCATCAGGCAGCATCATGTAGTCACTCAAGGCCATTAATGTGTGCCACACTGGCAGCTATCTTGCTGTACCTGAACTGCTGCACTGTGGCTACATTAACCATTTCACAGGCAGTTGTTACATGGGTATGTAAGGTGTTCAATAGGTAGCATTGCCTAACATGAATGTGTTGTTTGTTGAAGAGTTTTGCACTGCCCCATGATAGGCCTCTACCCCTCAGGTATAGTATCTGTGCTGTGTGGATGACATTTGGGATACTGGAGTCTGACCTTATACGCCATGTGTATCATATTAACATGTACTGCGTATGACAAGGTGGTGTATGTTGTGTGCATGTGTATTAACGCTGCCTATACAATGCCCACTACAGTGTACCACAATTGTTTGGGATGCTCTGTGTATAGCATGTATTTGAGGCAGCTACTCATGTTACTGGGATGTGCATAGTCCCACAGAAAACATGCAGAACATGCATTATGTATAGGTGTTTTACATGTGTATATGGCCTACAACTCACCTACGACATGCACATGTTATTTGCCATATTAAATGTAGAACACTCACTAGCATGGGTCTGCTGTCTTGCTGTCACCCCAGAGGGACCTACAAGGATATGAGACAGTTTGTCAGTGTCAACAACTGTGGCATTGCTGCTGTGAGTTTGCAATTTTACAGTAGTACAATGGTTGACAGTCACAGGCATACAGATTATGTTCCAAATTATCAGTATTGCACAACACCAGGCTCCACATCTTCAAAATATACAGTACACATCTGACATGTGCATGTTCTAACAATCGAGCTAACAGTAGTCTACAGATATGTCATGTTACCTGCACGCTCCGAGTCAACTTGCTGGGTGACTCCGGCCTTCATGATGACACATGTCTAGTGGTTGTCCAGGAGCCACCATGCTGAGGAGCAGCTCTTCCACTCTGGTGAGGGGCGGATGTGATGCTGCACCACCACCTGTGGCAAGCTGTTGTCTGTGGACAGCAGAGGCATGCTGCTGGACATGTCTGATTAAATCACTGCAGTGATGGCGTACCTGCTCATAAGTCCGGTTATGCATGCCTACGTCATTAACCCGACGGACAACATCTTGCCACAGTGCAGTGCGCTCATGCTGGTCCTGGCTGGTTCTGGAGAACAGCAGGGTGTGATGATGTAATAGGGTGGATATAATTATTTCTTCCTCTTCAGGGGAATACGCAGGGTTGTGATGGTGAGACATGTCCCTGGAAGACAATAAAACAATTATTGTGAGCAAGTCATGTGGCACACTTAACATTCTAAAGTACAGGTATCAATGAAATGCCATATATAGCAACCTATTGGCTGTCAGTAGAAACACACTTTTAATATCACACATCAGTGCTCGGCCCACAACTGCCTGACAGTGCCTGGCACATTCTATATATTAAACCATGTTCTGCACAGCAACAAAGTGAAACCAGTATGTAAGATTATACAAAAGCACATGGCACACTGTATGTGACACAATGCACCACCTAGCCACAGGAGGTATATATGACGCTAATGCATACAGAAATATGCCATGCATTGAAATGATTGTAAAGTACAGTTACAGTACTACCAGTACACCACACTACTTGTTGATAGCAAACCCCTAAGTAACATATGTGCACATTCATCAATATAGGTGGCATACTGCTGTACTACACTATACATGTTGCGAGATATGCACTTATATCCTGTAACACACATACAACTGAGGCCATGTTACAGGCATACCCACACGAACATCAGACATACCTACAAGACACAAAGATATGGCAACCCAGATGAGCTTTACCTGTGTACCATGCAGTACTGTGTGTCAGCACTTACAAAACTTTATGCCTGAGGTATGTAATGTGTGAGGACTACAGGTAACAAACAAAACAGTGTTTCCAAGCAATGTGGATATACACCATACTGTGCTGTTTAGGCCTACAGCTTCAGGTAGTACTACAGTTCATACGGGATTTGTATTCACTAGTGTTAACAATCAATAAGCATACATGTACTGCTTTAGCCTACAATGGCACACTCCAGTCAACACCATGGGACTATGTCACACCGTATACCATACTGCTTTTCCTGCCTAGCAATAGCATACATATCTTTTGTGGGGATCAGAGCTAGAACACTACATACCATGATATAAACAGTTTCCCCACTAGGATATCACACATATACACAACGTTGACATATTCACCTACACATTCACCATCACACTCAGTCATCCTCACATAGCAATTAATGCAACATGTACATGCGTGTGTGTATCGGGTCCTAGGTAGCTCATAGGCTATTAGGCATAGGGCCTATAGAAGCCTAGCCATACGATACCCTGCCCTTCAACAACCATGTAATTTAAGTTCATGTGCCCCTGTCATGCAGAGCCACAGAGGTGATTCCCGGGTTGTATTTCCTATCTCACATCCATTCATCATGATTATTCATGATGACTGCTAATGAGGACCTTTTTTTGCTATTGTTAGTTAGTTCCAGAGTATGGGATGTGTCTGAGATGAGAATGTACCACTCCAGCATGTTCTGCTTTTTGACATTACAACATTTATATCAGTACAGTGTGTAGCTTGTAGGGATTTTGATCTGTTTACATGAAGCATGTCCAACACCTGTGGGTTTGGCATAGCTTCGTATGTTAGGCAGAGGTTGGCTCTGGGTAGGCGGTATGCGACACAGTGTAGCTGTGGTTTTGGAAGACAGTCCTCATAGGGCATCTGTTTGAGTTTGGTAATACTCTTTGTGATGTTTGTGCCTGGCGTCTACAGTTACTGTAGATGTCTTCTGAGGTACATACCAAAAGGGCCATTGTACTCTATGTTGGGCTTTATGACTGCTGAGTAGAGTGGAACACTGACCTCTTATTCCATGGATGACACACCTTTCATGATGACATGTGGACCGTACACAGTTTACATGACTAGTGTGGCACTGTGATTATCAAAAGGGACACTACTGTCCACCTGTGTCCCATGGTCTCTTATCACACTTTTGGTGTTGAGTAGACTACCACCTATGTGGTAGTTCATGGGTACAGGGTTTTTAACAAAAGGGATGGCAATACATTTACAAAATTGAGCTTGAACATACATATAAACAGCCATTGGTGTATATATAGATTTACATGTAGGCACATATACAGTACACCTTTCATGGTGGGACTATCAATTATGCAATGGTTGAGAGAGATACAGTTATGTAATAATTTTGCACAGTCTTGTGCAGAATGCATTGAGGGTATTCTCAGGCCATGTATCTTTAGCAGGACTCCCTGCCTGGAAGACTAAAAACTTAGCAAATCATACCCACAGCATTTAAACACCACATGTCATATACCAGTACTGTATGCTGTCTTGTTTGCCACACACTACAGCCTACATAAAAATATGCACATAACAACCTTCACCAACACATATATGTCCACCCTTCACAAACAGTTGCAGTATGTACCTTGCTCTATGCACATGTTAAGATGCTAATATATCTGACACATAAATATCTCTATGTATGTGTGTGCCATACACACACAAGGTACACACTGTAGTACATCCGTAGACCTCACAGATGACCTGTTGGGCCTTGCTACAACATGAACAGTTGTCACATGTGTGCATAACAGTAATATTATAGGGAGTATTTATAGCTGCTAATGCTACATTACTATACTAGCCTGGTACAGCAGTTGCCAATGCTAAGCTACACATTATATGACTATCATGCATGTGTTACTCTGTCACATTGAGGTTTATATAGCTGTTTGCACTACTCCCCCAGACAGCCATTATGCACAGTACTGTACAGAACATAGATGACATGATCGGATGTTTGACATTAAATGCAGAGCTATATATGTCACAGTTATTTCCCACTGCACACAGCTACACACTAATTTGTCCATGGCAGTAGTCATGCATGGCATCAGTGCATACATACCTACTGCTGCCACATATGCATGTTTCAAAGTATTTACAGTACTCTTCATAAATATCTACTACTTGCCGGTAATCACATATCTGTTACATACCTGTTTGTCACTTTCAGGTCCGTCTTTGTATGTTTTGACATTTTTTTTGGTGTTACTTAAGTAAAGATTGCTTTTACTTAATTTTTTTTGGTTATTAATTAAGTTTTTTTTTTTTACTAAATTAATATATTTGGTTGGTAATTCACTCAAGTATTTTTACTTAATTAAACTTTTGTATTATTAAGTAATAATTATTTTTTACTCCTCCCCAAGTTCAGTGATGCTTTAACACGTGCAATGTAATGATTGCATGTGGGGATAGCAAGTGCAGTCTGCTTTTATAGGTATCTGCACATGTGCATGTGATGACCTCTGCACCAGTTGGTGCCCAGCATTTGGTAAATGCATACAGCCTGCTGTGTGGTAATTGCAGTACTCACTGTCATAGCAAACCAATGCTATAAATTGCTAAGTTTTGTAGGCGTAGCCCTTTCAGATTTTCAGAGTGGGGCCCATGCTTGTTTGCTGTGGACACTGTTGTTTAAGTCAGAAGGTTGGTATACTTCTTATATCTGAAGCTAGAGGTGTAGACAGTGATGTACATGTTGTACTCAGACCTGACTGTTGCCACTTCCAGTACAGAGCTATCAGTGTAGAGTTTAACTCACCCCTACAAATAGGTTCATAGGTTCCTACTAGACTATCTGCCCTAGGGCATTTATAAGCCAAGCCAGAGTGAGTTTGGCTTTCGCCACCCATTTTAAATGAATTTTGCTATGCCCTTTTTTGAGATTAGTATACTGTGCCTCTGTCTAACAGTGAAACAGAAGTGATACCCGGAGTAAACCTATGATCTTCCATCCACTCATCAAGATTCCTCTTGAAGACAGTCAATGAGGGACTCTGCCTAACCTGGACTGGGATTTTATTCCAGAGTGAAGGGACCCTCTGGGTTATGAATCTGTCACTCCAGCATGTCCTATTTATTTCAGTGCTGAGGTTCAAGTCTCTCGAGCGCGTAGCTCAATGGGATTTGGATTTTCTGAGGTGCAGCATGTCCATTAATTCCGGGTTGGACATGGCTTTATACGTCAGACACAGATCGCCTCTGAGCAGGTGGTATGCCACTGAGTAGAGCTGGAGTTTCTTTAACTGGGCAGCATATGGCATCTGTTTGAGCCCTTTGATCCTCTTGGTGAGGTACTTTTGGGGTTTTTCCAGTTGCTGCAGGTGTCTGGTAAGGTACATCCCAAAAGGGGCATTGTACTCAATTATGGGCCTGATGAGGGATGAGTAAAGAGGCACGATGACCTCCCCTGATCTAGATGTGAATCCCTTCATGATTAGGTGGGCTATATAAAATGTTTTTCTCACCACTTTGGCAACGTGGTTTTCAAATGAGAGATTGCTATCAACTTGGGTCCCCAGGTCCCTAATTATGTCTTCCATACTTAATGGATTACCACCTATGTGGTAATTTGTGGGCACTTTGTTTTAGCCAAAGAGGATGACTACACACTTTTTGGCATTTAACTTGAGGCCATGGCTCTGGCACCAGTTGGCTGTTTCTATGAGGCCCTTTTGTAGGATGCTTGTGTTGGATGGAGAGTTGATTATGGCACCTAGTTTGCAGTCATCTGCGAACTTGGTCAGCCACAGTCCTTCCGTGTTGGCCTGTACCTCCGAGAAATATATACCGAACAAGAGAGGTCCCAGGACTGAGTCTTGTGGGATGCCACTTGTAACTGGTTTGGAGTCTGACATGGCTCCAGCAATTCTAACAATGTGGGTTCTGTCCTTGAGCCAGTTTGCAACCCATCTAGTGACATAGGGGTTTATATTTAAGCTGGTGAGCTTATCTATAATGCCCGAGTGGGGTATTGTATCGAAGGCTTTTGCGAGGACCAGGTAGGCTGTGTGGACCACCTTCCCCTCATCAATGGCCTTGGTGACTGTTTCAAAGAAATCGACCAGGTTTAAGAGGCAGGATCTGCCCTTAACAAAGCCAAACTGGGTAGGATCCAGTGTCTGTAGGTCCCCAATATCTTTATTTATGAGGTCCATGATGATCCTTTCCATAGCTTTGCAGACCAAGCTTGTCAGGCTTATGGGGCGATAGTTTCCAGGATCCATTGAGCCACCACCTTTGTGGAGCTGGACCACTGTTGCTGTATGCCACTCTTTGGGTACATATCCTGTAGTAAGGCTGAGATTGAACAGTAGTTTTATGTTTGGGTTTAACTCTTCTTGGAGTTCATGTAGGACGCAGCACTGTCTGGTCCCATTGATGCTGTGTTTTATGCTTTGGAGAGGGTGGCTCTTACCTGAGCATCTGAGATGTCAGGGGGGCAGCACTCTGCTGGGATAGATATTTGTCCTTTTGTTGGGGAGGGGGGAGAGAAGATTGCGCTGAACCTATCAGCCAGGATGTTGGCAATGTCTGTGGGTTCGGTGTATTTTTTGTCATTTTGGACTAATTCTGAGCATATCTGGGAATTCCCACCCAGGTTCCTAACATAACTAAAGAAAGCCTTGTGATTATCCTTAGTGTCCTGTGCATTTTTTCTCTCGAAGCTGGCCTTAGATGATTTTATGAGTGCCTGTAGTTTTTTGCTAATACTAATCAGAGATGCTTTCCCTTTTTGGGATTTTGCTCTATCATGTAGTAGCTTCCTCCTTCTATTGTATAGTTTGTTTATGGCTGGGGTCCACCAGACAGGACGCCTGCCTTTGGAGGACTGGGTCTTGGTTTTATTTGGGATTGCATGATCCATGCATTCCTGAAGGTGTTCATAGAATGCATTTATAAAGGATTCTGCCGTCTGGGCCGTATTTTCCACAGACCCGAGGGCCTTGAAGGATTCCACCTCGGTTTTGAGGAGTGTGAAATTTGCTTTAGAGAAGTTTTTCACTGTGGTTTTCTGGGCAGGGGGTGGGGGTCGGGATGTGAATATGCAGTGAGATTAGTTTATGGTCTTATCTTACCAGTGAGGGATACACTTCTGGTCTGGAGCATAGAGCCCCCCATGTTGGTGATGATCAGGTCCAGTATGTTTTCCCCTCTTGTGGGAGTGGTAACAAGTTGTTCCATAGCATTTGAGTTTATAAATTCTAGGAACCTTTGGGCTAGGGTGTTGGCGCTAGAGTAATGCTCCCAGTATATGTTTGGGTAGTTGCATTCGCCCAATATAATGGTGTTTGGAAAGACCTTCATATTTTCCAGTGTTCTCAGGAAGGCCGAGTGGGGTTCCTGTGTTTGGCAGGGTGGTCTGTATCAGGCTATAAACTGGAAGGCAGTTTTACCCACTGTTAGTTGCACATGGATAGTCTCTGATGCTTCGTGCTGTGCCACCAACCTGGAGGTGTGGGTATCTTTGACGAATATTGATACTACCCCTCCTTTTGTGGTTCGGTCCAAGTTTTGGGGCCGAAAATCATGGTATGAGGTATAACCTGGTAGTGCTGGGGTGCTCTTGGGATCCTTGAATCAGGTTTTTGTTACTGCACAGATATTGATGTTCTCCATGCTAAGGAGAGTTTTGAGTGCGTACATCTTGAGGTTTAGACTTCTGGCATTGAGTAGCATTACTCTTAGTTTCTTATCCCTTGTGATACTTATGAAGGTGGGTTTGTCTTTTGAGCCTTGCCTAAAAAAGGCACTATGGGGGTGGCAAGAGCCTTTGCCAATATTCAAAAGCCCAGGGGTGACAGATGCAAGCCATCCCTAGCGAAGCATCGTGGCTTGTCGAGCATGTCATCCCAGGCTGACAGGCATTGGATCCCCTTTGAATGACACCAATACTTAAGCCAATTGTTGAAATTGATCATCTTGTCTTCATATTGTGGCATCATTCTTGGTGAGGGTAAGATGCTACTCAAGGTCAGGGTCATACCGGCCTGGGCTACATGCTCAGAGAGCTCCTCTATGTCTATTTTCATGTAGTCCAGGGAAGTATGTCTCAGGTCATTCACACCAGCATGGACAATGACTGAGTCATATTTGTACTTGCCTTGGAGTGACCTGAGTGCTTGTGTTATGTGACGGATCCTAGGACCCGACAGGCAGCTCACCATGACATTCTCCTTGTTCAGCCTGCTGAGCGGGACGTCAGTGTGCCTGATGATAGAGTCACCTATTACAAGTGTATCAGGTGTGTTGTTTAGCCTTAAGGGCTGTGACTGTTCAGCACACTGGCTTTGTGAGCTATGTGTTGCACGTGTTTTGTTTTGGGGTAGCGGTTGCTTGGGTGTCTGCTTTGGAGGTCTCTGCTGCTTAGGCATATTTTTATTTAGAGCCTCCGAGTATGTTTTTGTGTGTTTATGTGTTTGGTTTGCTGTCGTGGTAGGTCTATGTGAGACTGAAATTGTAGTGAGTGTGGTTTCCTTCTCCTCCTCCTGACTGGTTACACCAGTATTGAGTTGAGAGAGCTTAGCCTCCAGTTTGGCTATATGGTTGCATCTCTCACATGTGTTGGAATTTGTTGGGAGGAGGAGAGGGTTGTCTGTGTACATGAGGCAGTTGTAACATTGCCTCAAGATTCCCAGATTCACCAGCTGGACCGGAGAGGAGATTGACAACTGACCTTTGGACATGCTAGAATAGTATTGGGAATTCCTTTATAATTGAAAAAAAGGGCCAATGGGGAACAAGGTACTCAAGGGGAGTTTGTGAGGGTGTAGTGCTTTTAATTTTTAGTGCTGACTTATATAATTTCTTTAATGAGCAAGTGCCAGGCTTTAGAGTAGGAATAGGTTGTTTATTATGAGAACTAGATCAGTTCTAAGGGAAAAAGTGAAGAGCAGAGTTTGTGGAGCCGGGAATCATTTAAACCCAATTAAGCAGAGCTGCCCGATGCTGCGCTATGTGCAAAATCGTGCAAAGCCACACCAAAGCGGGTTTTATACAGGGGGACTTGAAAGAGCTAGAAATTGGCCCAAAATGGCCAATAGACTGCCAGATTCTTGTGCTGGGAACACTCCTCCAGGGATAGATAGGCTGCTCTAAGCTGCCCACTGCCACTGGTGAACAAAGAAGCCTCCCTTTATCCAATAAAGGAAATGGGCAACACAGGAACTTTCCAAAAGTCCAGAATACAGCAAAGCCTGTATTTGGACTACCCTAGGTCAGGAAAGATGGAAACAAGGATAATTTTTTTGTTTATTTGCTTTTTGGCAACAAACAGCAGGAAAATGTAATAAATATGTAACACAGGCTAGCACACTTGAGTGTGTAGCCTCAAATGCAACAAACAGGACAAACTTTAAAAGTGCAGGTTCAAAAACAACTTTAAGCAGTTTAAAACAGTTCAAGAAACAGAAATAATTGCAGTTTAGCTAGATCGGACAGTCGCCCAGGTAGTAGCAGGAAAAAAAACACTTTTATCAGGTTAGCAGTCACTCTTTTAACCTCTCTGCTGCTAGCACCACTCTGCAGGACCACGAGGAGCTTGGCTGAGTAGTAACAAGCTCAAAATGCTTACACAAGATATATGTGAGTATGTGATTTCTTTTCTACTTATGTAATTAACTGCCATACAAAAGTAGTTATTGAGAAGTATTCTTTTGACACATGAACTGTTTGTGAACTGTTATACTGTGCATATTGATGTACTCACTTTTGCAGGGTTTGTGTATTTTTATTGTTGACATTAGCACAGGATTCTCAGGTAAACTGGACAATTTCACTACTGAGTATGCCTACCTACATCCTTGTTTGACCCTAAATACACACCTATATTTAAAATTTGGGGGAGATGCAGACATACAGAGAGCATTATGTCTTATTGTGTGAGTGTTATCTTACTGGACTTAAAGGACTGGTGTGTACCTGTTAGTTTATCAAGGCAGGTGGTCTGTCTGCATAGTTCACAACTGTGAAACCATCCAGATGGTAGCCAGATGTTAGCCTGTTATTCTTTGTCACTGCAACCCACAGGTGTTTTCAGCACTGATACAATGGCATTGTTACAGTCAGTTGCTACCAGTACATGGCTACATCCTTTGGTATTTCTGTGTTGTACTCCTACATAAGGGTATGCTTGTGAAAGTCCTCACAAAGCTATCTGCAGAGTGTGTAACAGCAGATAAGCTGATATGCCTGTGTGCTTGTGCCTCTGCCAGGCCTATGAAACACTCAGATACATAGGGGATAGGTAGTTAAAAGTGAGGTACACCTTCCAACTAAGAGAGACAGTAAGTGTAGACTTGAGTGAAGCAGTGCATATGGATTAGTACTCTGTTTATGAAGTACAAGCAGTGGCTACTGTTATTATTGTGATTATTCATTGTGTAATACACCACCTCTCTGACTAACGTCAGCACTTTTCAGAGGGATTCAGAGGGACACAGCTAAAATATGTTTCACAATCAGGGACATCCCTGAAAAGTAGTCACAGTTAGGAAGTATGGTTTCTGCCCTAATCAGATATGCCAGTGTTTGTCCTGCTATGATACTGTGTCAGGGTTGTAAAGTGCCTTTATAACATTATTTGCTGCTAGAATGGTGGGTTCTCTTATCACAGTTATGTAATGCGATTCCACAACAATTGCTGGTAAAGATCCACAGAACAAGCTTAGTGTTATGGCCTTCCTATTTTTCCTTTACATTCACTCATTGTATTTCATGATATATTTATTTCAGCACCAAGTTATTGTATGTCTGCTGTGGCTTAATGGTACTTCATGCAGTCAAGTGTGTCCAAGGTCTGGGGTTTGAGACTGACAGAGGTGTTTTATTTTGCTGCTGAGCAGAACAAGGGCCCTGACATACAGAGTGATTAAGTCACTTTTAAGCAGGTGTAAGTGGATTTGCGTGAGTTTGTGTGACGCTTAGCGATGCTAAGCTTAGCGCACACATGCGCACACTCGCTCAAACCCGCTAACTACTGCTTAAAAGTGCTTACTCCTGCTAACCCCTGCTCTAATTTCTTTTAAAGAAAAGAAAATGCGGAGATAGGAAAGTGGTGAAAAAGGGGGCACAAAGAGGGAAAGACAGTGGGGAAACCAGCTCGGGATGTGCAGGACGGGTGTAGGGAAGGTCCATAGCTGCCCATTTCTTTACCAGCAACAGCTGTGCATATGTTACAAATTTGGAGTGAAATTTGAAACCTTCCACTCCTGAGAGAGGGGTGAGGACAACAAAGTATGTTGTACTGCCAATTCTAATTATCAGTTTACATGTCCAGCAGACATGTGTGCGAAATGGGCAGCTATGTATGGGGCGTAATTTTTTTGTGGGAACAGATTGCCCTTTTTTTTTTCAGGTCATAGGATCATAGATCATAGGATCATAGGATCATAGATCATAGGATCATAGGATCACAGATTAGTACTAGGCTAACTGCCCTTGTGAGCCATTTTAAGCATAGCCAATTATCCCTTGTGAGACTCAAACCCTGCACCTTGTGTTTGTAAGGCAAACAACTTAACCATTAGGCCACCCTCCCACAGGTGAGAGTGGAATGTGAGGTAGAGGAAGCAAGTATATCTGGGGAGGTAGGTTGGGGAGGTAAACAGACAAGACAAACAAGACGCATACAGGGGCAGAGTATGACACATGGGGTGGGTGAACACAATTGACTGGGATGGATGTTTGGAAATCGCAAGCCCATGAGCTCACAGATGGTAACAGTGGGACTGAGATCCCCACCCATGGGCAGTCACCACTGCACCTTCACAGCCATGAGGGTGGCTGTGCTGGGGGCTGCGTAGGAAGGACAGGCTCACCCGTGAGTCACGCCACTCTCACCTCAAGCTGACTTAGGGGATCAGCGACTAAATGCTGGACCTTCCTACGCACCACAACCCGGACCCTTCGGATGGTGACAGGTGGACCTTCTCCACCCACGCTTGCAGGGGGGACCAGCCCCATCCCCTGCAGTGCTTCCACCCGAAGGTGGCACAAGACCAAAGGAGGAGGGTAGCGTGGGCTGGGCACCAGACCTGCTGGTGCTAGGTGCAATCGTCAGCTGAGGAGGGACAGGTGGGGCTGCTGGGACCGGCCTTCCCATACATTCTGTGATTAGGTGTGTTTAATTACAACATAGACAACAGCATTCCAAATTAGTTGTAACAGCATGCAGTAATATTCCCATTATCCCAACACACCAGGGTTCCAACAGTTGAACAGCAAGCATAACACATGCATATATTGAATGACAGTGGACATTACAACAGCATGCAGAGATGATTGGTAGCAACAGGCCACCAAGGTTGTGGTGTTTGAACAGGGCACATGCATCAAAGTAAATGCAGATATTTATAGAACAATAGGACATATGTCCCAACAAATGTTTTGAGATTAGACATGCCCATTGAGGTGTGGAATTACATTGTTTGTGCACATAGAGTAGGGTGTAAAAAGAAACCTCCATTAACATCTTATAAGTACTTTTACTCTACACTACATTCCTATTGACTGCAGGTGTATATCCCCTACATGTATTATTACACTAGGCAACATACATTAGGTTGTGTAATGGGTTTGGCTAGTTCATTATATACCTGACCTATATCTGACATACTAACTGTCCAAGATGCAGATGTTACTGCTATATAGTTATATTTTTTATTTATATTTATGTATCTACATATCTGGATGTGTTCATGTGACATTTTCAGTTAAATTTCTACAGATCCCTACATTTCATGTAGCACACTCACATTTCTGGGGAACACATTGACAAGCTACTCGTGTGCCAGATTTACCTATGCATGCCAGCCATTTACTGACTGTTGAGGACTGTATATATGCTTCACAGCTACTGGCACTTCCTTCATCCACTTTATATGGGACTGCCCAACTGTGGGTTGATAACACTTAATACAACAGTACTATTTATTTAATGCAAGGGTACAACAACATTTCAAAGTAAGTGACACAGACACACTCCAAGTATTATACCTTTATTAATTACATTACACACTTTTCTACAGGCTCTCTCCTTTATTTGATATTACAGTGCATACAGAAGACTTATTCAAGACATATTAAACCTTTATTAATAGGTTACAACACTCATTTTAAGGCTCGCTCACTTATTTTATATGACAGTACATGCAGAGATAGTATTCCAGAATTATTTTACCTTTATTAATGGTTTATTACACTCTATTTCTGGCTCTCTGACTTATTTTATATAGCAGTGCATGCAGAAAAATTACTCAGGGCATTTTATGGCTGTATTATTGGACTACAACACTTTTT
>NC_056726.1:1452832572-1452835072 GCF_019279795.1 Protopterus annectens
TAGTCCTTCTAGCATGTCGAGGATCAGTTGCTAGTGTCCTCTCCTGCTCAGCTGGTGAACCTGGGAATATTGAGGCAATGTTACAATTGCCTCATGTACACAGACAACCCTCTCCTCCTCCCACAAAACACAAATACATGCGAGAGATGCAACTATACGGCCAAACTGGAGGCTGAGCTCTCTCAACATAGGACTGGCAAGACCAGTCAGGAGGAGAAGGTTACCACACACACTATAGACCCAGTCTCACATAGTACCATCACAACCTCAAATCATACACATAAACACACAAAGACATACTCGGCTCTGATCAAAAATCTACCAAAACAGCAGAGGCCACCAAAGCAGACACCCAAACAACCACCACCTCAGAACACAACACCTGCAACACATAGACCTCACAGTCAGAGTGTCAAACAGTCACAGCCCTTAAGGCCAAACACAATGCCAGACACACTAGTCATTGGTGACTCCATAGTCAGACACACTGATGCCCCGCTCACCAGACTGAGTAAGGAGAAGGTCACAGTAAGCTGCCTGTCGGGCGCTAGAATCCGCCACATAACGCAAGCACTCAGGTCTCTCAACAGCAGGTACAAATATGACTCAGTCATTGTCCACGCTGGTGTAAACGACCTGAGACGCACCTCCTTGGACTACATGAAAAGAGACATTGAGGAGCTCTCTGATTATGTAGCCCAGGCAGGTATGACCCTGACCTTGAGCAGTATCCTACCTTCACCAAGAATGATGCCACAATACAGAGATAAGATGATCAGCTTTAACAATTGGCTTAAACTCTGGTGTCATTCAAAGGGGATCCAATGTCTGTCTGCCTGGGATGACATGCTGGACAAGCCACGCTGCTTCGCAAGGGACGGCTTGCACCTGTCACCCCTGGGATTCCGGATATTGGCAAAGGCTCTTGCCACCCCATAGTGCCTTTTTAGGCAAGGCTCAAATTCTAAACCTACCACCCTAGAACACAAAAAGGAAAAAACTAAGGGTAATGCTGCTCAATGCCAGAAGTCTAAATCTCAAAATGCACGCACTCGAGGCCCTTCTCAGTATGGAGAACATCGATGTCTGTGCAGTGACAGAAACCTGGTTCAAGGCTCCTGAGAGCACCCCAGCACTATCAGGTTTTACCTCTTATCATGCGTTCCGCCCCAAAATCCGGACAATACCAAGAAAGGAGGGGGTATCCATATTCATCAAAGACACCCACACCTCAAGACTGGTGGCAACGCACGATGCATCGGAGACCATCCAGGTGCAATTAACCATAGGCAAGACTGCTCTGCAAATTGTAGCATGTTACAGGCCACCCTCACAAACTCAGGAACCTCACATGGCCTTCCTGAAAACACTAGAGGGGATAAATGTATCACCAAACACCATCATACTAGGTGACTTCAATTACCCTAATATAGACTGGGAACACTACTCAAGCCCAAACACCCTAGCCCAAAAGTTCCTGGAATTCATAAACTCAAATGCCATGGAACAACTAGTCACCATCCCCACAAGAGGAGAAACATACTTGATCTCATCATCACGAACATGGGAGCACAATGTTCAACACCGAAGTATACCCTCACTGGTGAGATCAGATCACAAACTAATCTCGCTGGAGGTCCTCATCCCACCCCACCTGAAATAAAAGACCACAGTAAAGAACTTCTCGAAGCCGACTTCACACTTCTAAAGACTAGTGTGGTCTCCTTTAAGGCCTCCGAGTCGACGGAAAACAGTACTCAAGCCGCTGAATCACTTACAAATGCCTTCTACCAGCACCTGCAGGACTGCATGGATAAGGCAATCCCAAGCAAAACAAAGACTCTTTGTACCAAAGGCAAGCGTCCACTCTGGTGGACCCCAGCCATAAACAAACTCTACAACAAAAGGAGAAAGCTACTACAAGATAGAGCAAAATCCTTAAAAGGTAAGACACCCTTGATCACTATAAGTACAAAACTAAGAGCTCTCATAAAATCATCCAAAGCAAATTTTGAGAGAAAAATAGCTAAAGACTCAGAAGACAATCATAAGGCCTTCTTTAGCTATGTTAGAAACCTGGGAGGAAACTCCCAGATATGCTCAGAACTAGTTCAAAATGATATGAAGATTACTGATCCTACAGACATTGCCAACATACTGGCTGACAGGTTCAGTGCAAACTTCTCCCCCCCCAAAAGGAGAGATATCTATACCAAGCGATTGCAGCCCCCAAACATCTCCAACGCCCAAGTGAGAACTGCTCTCCAAAGCAAGAAACACAGCATCCATGGGACCTGATGGTGTCCCCGGCTGTGTGCTCCACGAACTCAACGAGGAATTAAACCCACAGCTAGGACAGCTGTTTAATCATAGTCTTACCTCTGGATACGTACCCAGGAGTGGCGCACTGCAACTGTGGTCCCACTTCACAAAGGCGGTGCCTCCACCGACCCTGGAAATTACCGCCCATTAGCTTGACAAGCCTTATCTGCAAAGCCAT
>NC_056726.1:1452840072-1452845072 GCF_019279795.1 Protopterus annectens
ACCAGCAAGTAATTTGAAGGGTTAATTAGACCTTCTCTTTTACTAATTGAATTATTGGTCAAGTTTTGACTATGTATATAAAGAACAACCAGCTTGATTTTATTGTATCTTGAAAAAGCTCAGTACCAGGCTGAGCGAAAGCACTTAAGGAGATTTTTGTTTGTTATTAAAGCAAGAAAGTTTTATGTAAGTTGCAGCCTTTCATTTTCTGCCTTGCGGAAGAAGGAATATCAGCATTTCATCAACTTTTTATTTTGGGCTTCCAGAGCCAGCTTCCAGGTTGTGGATCTGCTTTGCTTTATTGGTGCTTTCACTTGTTCTTGGTTTTCTGTTTGTGAATCAGATCCATGGCGGAAGAAGGAGCACAGAGTACTTTCTCTGACACCCCTCAGTTACTTAAACCACGAGATGACAGTGCACCTGTTAAAAAGGGCAGAGTTTAATCAAGTGCTGGGTATGCTAACCCAGTTGACGAGTATGCTCAACAACAGTGGTGTTGAGAGACCTACAGTTTTTCCAGGTAACCAGCAGCAGGGTTTAGAGCGAAAGAGAAGGCGCACTTCCGCTCATAATGAATGCAACAAACAAACTGACAGTGGTGCTTGTCTGGGAACCTGCAACCAGCAGGCAGGTTCAAAATGAAACAGTAATGACAGCAGTAAGGGCAACAATGTCCTGCCCAATGAATCAGAAACACAGGAGAAGCGTTTTGATTTTGGAGCGTGGGCTGGTCAGCAATTTTGGTTTCGTGAAGGTACTGTCAATTTTAATACTAATTTAAACAGTAACTCTGACATTAAAAATGATTTTAGCATTCTTCGTGATAAGCTTTATACTTTTAAAGCAAACCAATTGGAAATTGACTATCTTAAGGAGTGTGCCAATGTGGGAAGAATACCAAAGGGACTAAGGTGTTTCAAATTTCCCAACAATGTGCAAAAGGACTCTAATTACTACAAGAAATTGTGTGGTGTATTTAATCGTGCTGGTATAGAAATGTTAGAGGTTATGGTGGAAGAATATGAAACAAAAGCAGAAGTCTTATTAAATGATTTAAAGGCTTTGAACAACAGTTTAATTAACAATGAAAGATTTGTTTCTGTTAAACGAAGTTATGATAATATTTTTAAAGAGGTTGACCAACACTGTTTGAGAATTTTTAATTGTAAAATACATAAATTAGAGAGGGACTTAAAGGAATACAATGAAGGGGTGGCCTACCCACTGCCATTTAAAGCTAAGCAGTATAACAACATTAATAGTGGTGCACAGGGAAATTTTAATAGGGGTTACAGAACAGAAATGCCGTATGAGATACCAAGATACAACCAAAGGTTTGCAGAGAAGGATAGAGGTTCCTTACACCAGGATTTTCACTTTCCCCCAAATGGGGGGGGGACAGATTTTTTCAGGGGTGGGGGAACAAGTAGACCAGGACATGCAGGGTATTTCAAGCTATCCACACATGACCAACGCTGTGGCCAGCTTGAATGTTTCAAACAAGGTTACAGTGGTAACAGAAAACAATTTTTCGATTTACAATTATACCAGCATTAGTTTGGGAACAGAACATTTTGATTTATTCACCAAGGGGCTGCATTTTGTGCCAGCATTTTCTAACAGGATGGAACAGGAGTTGATAGATTTAAAAATGTTTAGCAGGCAACTGAACCTAATGCTTTATTTTAAAGGGGAACTTCCTGTAAGTATGGAGCTTTCACGTAGGAGTACATTTAACCCACCTATGGACCCAACAGTCAAAATATTTGAAGAAATTATGGAAAAAGACATCAGGATGATTAACAATAATAAGCAAAGAAATGACCCCCATAATATCAGTAGGAATGAGATTAATTTAATCAAGGATCTCAAAAGTAATAACTGTAGGGCTATGAAAACAGATAGGGGGGGGGGGTTTAGTTCTGATGTACAATTCAGACTATATTCAGTACATTGAACAGATGTTGCAGGACCTGGAGCAGTATGAACAGGTGTCCAGGAATGAGTTACATATGGCATACTCAAGAATTTCTTTCATTTTATATGACCATCTTTTGCAAGGGGTTTTTAATGAAAAATTGTATAATTTTTTAATTGTTGCCAAGCCAAGAATTCCTGTAACATTTGGCATCCCGAAAACACACAAAGGTCTGGACCCCCTGCACTTCAGACCTATAGTATCTGGGCAAGGAGGTATAACAGAACCGATTGGGAAATTTATAGACCACACTTTGAAGCAATTTGCTGCTTCTTTGAAATACATCTGCAGGGATTCTTGGGATTTTCTTAGGGGTCTGCAATCCCTAGCATACCATCCGGATCTATTGCTGGTAACTATAGACATTGTTCAACTGTTCCCCAGTATACCTCATTCTACAGGACTGAAATGGTTTAGTGATGTTTTAGTTAAAGAGGCGAAACTTACTTCCAACACCACAAACTTGTTGGTGGAGTTAATGGAACTAATCCTGGAAAATAATTTCATTTGTTTCAACAGTCATTTCTACAGGCAAAAATCAGGTGTTGCAATGGGGGCGGCCTGTGCCACAGTTTATGCAAACATAGTGTTGCATAAATGGGAAAACACATACATTTTTTCACAGAGTGGGCACAGTACATCAAGCATTATGTCAGATTTCTTTTTTTTTTCAAAACAGGTTTATTGTTTTAACATATAAGAGAAATATCATAACAATTTTATACAAGTAATTAAAAATAGGTATTATTATAATATTCAACAAAACAACTAAAGTATTTACAAAGACATCCACTACAATCAGATCAATTAATTAAACTAAAATACCATGCTATTGAAATTAAAATTTTTTAACAAATTTTGTAAATTATCCCATACAATAAAATAAGATGTTTTTCTATTTGTTCTAGTCCTAATTGTGTTTATTTCCATATGGCACACTATATTCATAACATTTTTAAATTCATTGAACGAAGGAGGTGTATCTGAAATCCAATTTCTAGTTATTATTTTCCTAGCCACTGCTAGAATAGACCATAACAAGGGAAGCTTAACCTTTTAACACTTTGAGGTACAGGTGTGTTGAATAATATAAGAGATTTAGAAATCATGAAATTATCTGCACAAAGAGCCTGCAAAAATTCATTAATTGACTTCCAGTATTCTTTCAATTTTATACAGTCATAAAACATATGAGCCCAGTCAGCATTAATTTCTACATTACATCTCTTACATAGATTATCTTTATTATTTATTTTATTCATCATCAAAGGTGTATAAAAAGATCTATGTAAAAATTTCCATGTATAAAGTCTCCAGACAATGGAAGACATAGTTCTATAAGCAGATTCCAATTATGTCAGATTTCTTGATGACATTTGTCTTGTATGGAGTGGTACTAGGGCAAATATGGAGGCATTTTTTCATTACATCAACAGCACTACTTCTTTTCTAACCTTTACACACTCATTGAGTTTTGACAGCTTGAATTATTTGGATGTGCACTTGGTTAAAGACAAAGTTAACAATAGGCTCATATCAAGTGTGTTTAGGAAGCCCACCTATTCAAATGCTTTTTTGCATTTTAAAAGTAACCACCCTGAATATCAAAAAAGAGGCATAGTCAAGGGGCAATTTATCCATGCCTCCAGAATGTGCAACACAAAGCAGGTGTTTATGGAGGAAATTAGGTTCCTAAAAGAAAGATTCTTTGAAAGAGGGTATCCTAGCCTTCTTGTGGAAGAGCTAGCGACAGAGATTATTAGGTGCAGGGAAACAAAATATCCACCTCTCCTAGACACTATGGGCACATCAATATGCCAAGTGGGCAGTAGCCTGCAGAATAAGGAACAAAAAGGATACATCCATACTTTTAGTATTGATTATGAGGTTGTGGAAAACAGTGTAAAGAGATACTGGCCGATCCTAAGACTGGACGATAGGTTGGGTAATATGATTCCAGAGTTTCCTAGATTCATTAGACATAGGGGTACCAATTTAAAAGAAATGCTAGAGATGAATCAGAACAAACCAATGGCAAGTAGTGATAATAAAAAAGAAGGCACATACAAATGTGGAATGTGCAAGCAATGCCCGGCTATATTCAATGGACATAGGTTATATTTACCATCAAGAAAATTCTTATATCAACCAAGAGGCCATTATAATTGCAATGCCAAATTTATTGTTTATTTAGGTTTATGTACTAGATGTAAATGTTTCTACATAGGAAAGACTGAAAGAACCCTCAGAAGACGTGTTTATGAGCATCAGTACGATATAATTAAGAAAAAGGAAACTAATGCTTTTTATAGACATTCCCTTTTTTGTCCCAACATGGAAATTAAATTCATTATTTTAGAACAGCTAAGGTTGGATGAAAGGGGGGGGGACTGGGGGTCTCTTTTAGAATACAAAGAGTTACTATGGCAGCTAAGACTAGATGCAGGAAGGCGACCAGGGCTCAATGACGCTTGCAGCGTCCTGAGGTTAAGGAAGGCTAAATTATGAATTTTCGGTTTTCCAGTGTCTTCAGGGTTTACATACAGAAATAAAAATTTTGCTGAATAAACAGCACATTTAAACATTTTTAACATACTAGTATGTGTATAGTATTGGCTTTTGAATATTGTTTTAACATTGCATAGTTTTAATATTGCATATTTTTAACACTGTATATTTTTATGGCAATCTGTGTGTACAACAACAATTGATTATTAAGTTTATGCATATACTTTGTTGGACATTGCAGTGAGTTGTGCTTAGTAATGGTTTGCCTGCAAGCAGGTTTTGTACCAGCAAGTAATTTGAAGGGTTAATTAGACCTTCTCTTTTACTAATTGAATTATTGGTCAAGTTTTGACTATGTATATAAAGAACAACCAGCTTGATTTTATTGTATCTTGAAAAAGCTCAGCACCAGGCTGAGTGAAAGCGCTTGAGGAGATTTTTGTTAGTTATTAAAGCAAGAAAGTTTTATGTAAGTTGCAGCCTTTCATTTTCTGCATTGCGGAAGAAGGAATAT